>NW_026713926.1:0-25492 GCF_029784015.1 Lycium ferocissimum | reverse complement strand
TTATTTAGTCTTTGTGTCTCAATAAGCATTATCAAAATCGATTATAAGGCCTCTTCTCAAGGTACAACTTCAAATATGCCTTTCAATTGATCATAATTAATGACATCAAATCCATGAGAAAATAAGAATATCACATTTGCCAATACAGGCCCAAGAATCAAGCACATCGAAGGGGTGACCGTAGAGGTTCCCATCACGAATGCGCACACCGGAATATGGAATTCTCGGTGGCTATCCTTCCTCCCGAATAGCTAGGCATTAATCGCACTCCGGGTAGCGAACCCAACCCGGTAGTCGCCACTCTTCCTCCGAATGGCTAGAAAATTATCACACTAGGATCCATAGTGGCTACCCTTCCTCCCGAGTAGCTAGGCCAAACACAACAATAAACTTCATGGCATAGAAGCCGATTCACAATTTGTCTCAAGGTATATCAAACCATCAATTAATATTAAGGTTCATTTTTCCATATCATAAAGATAAATCATTTCAATGAATGTCTTGAAAACATTTACACTTCTTTAACTAAGATTTCAATGTCATAATTCATCATGAAAACATTAATACCAATCCTTAGCCATCATTATTGATTATCTCTTATAGAGGAAAAATGATTATGATTTCATATACGTATATAGAGGATAATACAATCAAGGTTTAATGTGGGCTTGTCCCCTCACGCACACCAACCATAATAAAAGTAAGGAATTAGGGTTTTGCATGAGAAATTCCCTCTTTATTTAATAAATAACCTTTGAGAAGAAAACCTATATCCATGATGAGGTTTTTAAAAGAGAGACATACCTTAGTATGTTAAAAAAAGTTTAACAATTGACTTTTCTAGTGAAGAATACCCAAACAATAGCTTGAATCACTTTAGGAAGAATTATGTTGCAAACTCTAGGTTTTAGTCACAAGAACATGGGTTTCATGTTAGGACTGATAATCAATGGTTAAGATGTTCTTACCTTAGTGTTAGAGCCCTAGAGAGATATTTTCATCCTTAGGGTTTTTGAGAGTGAAAAGAATGAAAAAAAAACTAAAATTTAGCAACTTATATAATTTCAGCCCGCCAGGCACAAACGACGGAGCGTCGAACAGATCGACGAAGCGTCAATGCCTCCGTCGAACGGTCTTCTGTGCTAGGTCAATTCGACAAGACAAACGGCGACAGAGCATCGAATCGATTGACGGAGCGTCGATGCCGCTCCGTCAAAGTCATGAAATTTCCAGTGAGCAACTTTCTCTTCCTCATAATCGACGGTGCAAACGACAGAGCATCGAACAGAACGACGGTGTTACACCCCTCATTTTCGTAGTGGTAGAACTTATGATTTCCTAGTTGGGTAGTCCTTGGGAATTGAGACCCGAGCCCCAGTTTTTGGAGATGGAAAGTGTCCTATCCCGTGTGCAATGGTACCAGCAGGTATTCCTGGTGATTTAAAGGATTAAAAGTTGAACGAATCGAATCGACGCGATCTGAAATGAATTAGAAAAGTCTGCAGACACCAGTCACGATCGACGAGTCGTCGAACCTGTCGACGGGCCGTCGTTGTGCGACGTCGATAGGGTTCTGTGTCACACCCCAACCTTATTAGGGTGTGATGGGCACCCGACCCCATATACGGGGTCGAGCGAACCCTCGGACTCTGACTTCATACATATTCTTTTCGAATTTCCAAATCAGATCACATGGAACATGAAGGATTTTCAAAAGAACTGAGAACAGACGTCGTCTTAGGCGGCCACGTGTATCGAACATATCAAACATATCACATCAAATCCGTAGGTGTGCGGAATGTACATCGTCCCGAACGTACATACGTATACGAACATATAGGCCATTTAGGCCACCATACCAAACCAACCGCTTCGGACACGGCATCTCGGCACTGTGCCAAACAAAAATCTGCTGGACAAATGAAGCCGCTTACGAACCGACATTCGGTACCCACGACTCGTCCGCAAAGTCTAACACAAATCGAAAGCACAACATATGAATACTCGGACTCGGCGGCACTCCGAGAGAAGGTGGAGCTCGCCAATTCCGAAGCACCTCCTAGCGTAGTCTTCCGATCATCCGTGCGTACCGCGCGCATGAAACGCAACCCCCGAAGACCCGTCCGCACGGAATATGTACCGAGTATGTAAAGGGAATACGTAACCATGATAGCAAAATACGTAAAGTAGAAATGACATGCAAAATATCGAATACGTTAAAAGTATAAATCACGCATAGGCTCTAGAACGGGTCGCCCGCCCGTCGTCGGCGCCACGCCACAAAGATCACACCAGAAGGATTTCATATCTCCGTAACCCGACATATCCCCGTAACACATCATAGCCAGCCATAACGCCATAACACAGCATCACACCAAACGGAACCCGGCCCTCTGAAGAGGAGCTCGGTGAACCGTAACACATCATCACACCGGAATATATCATATTGCGCACGAAGCATAACCGGCCCGGGACTCGGCGAAGGAAATCATAACACATGCACGAGCAGAGTAGTGAGAAACTAAATGCACACAAACCAAAACTCGATGGCATAATCGGACGTACTGTCAGGACATACATAATAGATCCTTCATAACGGAATATTTTTATCAGAATACTTATGCTATAATACTTACGTTTAAGTACTTATATCAAATACTTAAGACAAATACTTGTATCAAAATACTTATGTCAAAATATTTATATCGAGTACTTATATCGAGTGCTCAAAATCGGGGAATACTCGTATCCGATTATTAGATATTGATATCGAGAGAGCGGGCGAATCCTACCAAACTCGGGATTATAGAGTAGAGTTTCCTCAAAATACATATCATAACTTACTTGGCTTTAAGGCATGCCAAAGGAATAAAGGGTAAGCCTTACATACCTGTGCCGCGACCAACTAGTTATGCTTATTTGTCCAAACTTGTCAATCTACATACAAAAGAATTCACATAATCATTTAATCCATTGTTTCTCACTTGTTCCAACTTTTCAAATAAATTCACTTATATTCTCGCGAATTTCGGGCAAAGACTTCCCGTAAATATACCAACCCCGAGAATGTGGCTCGGCCCAAATCAACAACAACAAACCCGAGAATTCAACTCGGCCAAACCAACAACAATACTATCAATATCCAATTCTATTCTATTCAATTCAATTCAATTTAATTCACATAATGTTCCAACAACTTAATCTACATACTACTTCATCTGATACCTTCAACTTCGATCACAACCATACATTTCATTATCATCTATATTCATTAACTTCAACCACATTCTTCATTCAACGTCACATAATCCATAACGACAACAACTAGAACATCGAATTACATCAAATGACACTAACTTACCAAAACACCCATTTTAACCATAATCTCTCCTTACATGTCTTCATGCATTTTTATTCATTCATCTACATTCCAACCACAACAACAACATATTTTCTTCTTTCAAATTCAATCACCTTAACCCAACTTTCGATCCTCTAAGCCATTTAATTCTTATTTTACATTATAGAATCTACCATAACAACAATTACCATTCTAAGTAAAATCAATTCATCACACCTTTCCATTAGCTATACCATTCGGCCACACACACATATGCATATTTTTCATGAATTTTCCACCCGTTTCTATACATTGCAACCACAGCCAACACACAACATGAAATCAAGTCAATCTTCCATACAAATAACACACGACACATACACACACACGACTTAACCATGCAAGTCACGGCCACACTTCAACATTCATACGAAATTTCATGGTTCTTATTCATTTCCACACACTACAACATGCATAAGAATCTATAAGAACATATAACTAAGATTAAATCTCACCTTCCACTTATCTTCTCCCTCGGCTAGAATTGGCAAATTGGAACAACAAGCGATTTTCTCGCTCCAACAACTACTCCACGTTGACGAGGGCCTTTCAATTAGTAGGAAACTAGAAGGAAAATAATTTTTCCATGACCAATTTCATTGAGCGATCCGGCCAGCCCTTTGGCCGTGACTCTCTCTCTTTTCCTTTTCTTTCCTTCTTTCTTTCTTTCTTTCTCTCCTTCGTAAAATATGATCACCCCTTTCATATATATATATATATATGTGCATATTGCATGCATGTGAGGGGCACATGACCCCTATCTAGATTTTTCTTTTCTTTTCCTCTTTCTTTTATTTTCTAAAATTTTCTTATTTTGTCATCCTTTTTCCATATTTATGCATGTGCATTTTTGCATGGCTTTCACTAAAAGAAATATGAACACATGGCCCTTCTCTTGAATCTTCTTGAACACCTTGTGAAATTACCGTTTTGCCCCTCGACTTTCTTTAATATTACCTTGTTGCCCCTAGCCTTCCGCACTATTTCCACGACCCCTTTTACGAATTTCTCTTTTTTGCCCTTAACCTTTCACAATATTTACATACTAATAATAGTCATAAATAATATTTATAACAACTCGTCCATTAAAATAATTTTTGAAAATGGCCTCGCCCTTCACTTTCCACGACCACCTTGGAATTTCCAAACGTACAATATACGGGCTATAACATCCTCCCCCCCCTTTAGAACATTCGTCCTCGAACGTTCAACTGGCCTTATGGAGCCTCGTAGCGCTGCGGGAGGGGGTTCCTTTTATCGTTGCCCTTTTTCTTCATACTCATTCCATATCCTTTATCCGACTTTCCTCATTATCAAGTCCCTAAATCCTCACACGAATCCGCATTCCGTGTTATGGGTTTCCTTTCTGGTACTTGAGAATATGGTGATCCCCTTACCTATAATAGGGTCTCCCCCCCTTTTTAAGGGGCTCCTCATATGCCAACAGTTCCTCTTCTCCACTCCGTGCACAACATAGCAAAATTTCTTACCGTAAGTGTTCCTTTCATTTTTCCGTCGATACCATCCTTCTTGACGGCATTCCCATATCTTTCCATCCACTATTGGTCCTTTCGTACATCTAGTTTGCTTGCTTATTTGTAATTTTTCTTAACCGTGCACCGCGTTGCAACGCATATCCGTACTTTTAAGCATTTCGCCACTCTTGTTCTTAGCACAAAATCCTTACAATTGGTACCTTCTCCCTTCTTGTTTGCGACCGACTTGAAGTCCACAAAATATTCCTTCTAGTATACAAATCTGTCCTATCCTTAATTCACCTTTTAAGAGAGTTCCTCCACACCCGAGGCAACCGTGTTAGTGTAACTGCCCATTTATTCCCTTATATACCTTTCAAAAACCGGGATCTTCTAACATCATCACAAAACCTAATGGCCCCTTTCTCTTACTTCATATTCCTTGTCATGGTCGCTATTCCGTTAGCTCCGCTTATTTAAATCGGTTTTCAATCCTCACACACTTTTCCTTCGTTTCATATTACTACACTTTATTCTTTTTACGCACCCATGCTTGCAACTTCATCCCAAATAATCCTGTGTCTTTCCAGTTATTCCTTTTTCTGGAGGTCTTGCCCAGTCATGTTTCCTTATCTTTCACTTCTTTCGGATATTTGATCTCTTTATTTCCCACCTATTCACTCATTTTCTCTTTCTAACATCATAGCATTAAGAATTTTCTACTCTTAACCTATACTGAAGATGGCGGCTTATCTTATGGTACCTGTACCATTTGTTTTCTTACCACCGTTCAGGTTTCAGTACCCCTTACTCGGTTGAGGCCTTCTTTATCGTAGCATAGGTTGTTGGGGCACACATGTCCACTGATACCTTCACAAACGAACTATCATACGCATTCATACACATATATTCATATAATTATTATTAACTATCCCACAATACACTTCCAAACTTTATTCAAGCCTACCCTAATTCCAGAGCTGTAACATGCTTTCTGTCCCTTCTTTAGTCTGGCCTGCCGTGTGCTACGTAGCCTTTTATGGTCTCCAACCATCTCGTATATTCTAATTTCACTTAGGCCATCCCAACTTCTCACTTATCCCCTTAAATTCCATCTTTGCAAGATTCCCCAGCTACTTCCCAGGGGGTCACCCATCCTCCCACCTGAGCACGCTTAACCTAGAAACTTCGACAGAATCTGGTACCCTAATACTGGTATAATCGCGTTCACTTCCACGCATGACCTTTATCACGTAATTTGGGACTAGTCGAGACCTTACAAATTCCGGGACACCCTCGTAACACATCTTTTCTTCTACAATTACCATTTTACCCTTTTCGGCCTTTAGTGTCCACCTTTTACTTTCATGTGTAACTACTTTTCATCCTAGGTTCCCAGACCCCTGATGATAACAGATACACCTTCGTTGCCCTTACTTCATAAATGTCCGGATATCAGTCCGTTCGAATTTCCTACCCACCGCTTTTACATAATAATCTGTAGCAAAATCTATTTTCAACTTTTTGAATCCTCCATCAGACTTTGTTTCTCTCATACTATCCTCTCGTACACAGGAAATATCAATAACACCTTATAGAACATACAGCTATGTCACATTCTGGCCATCCGGAACTGCCAATTCCAGGTAGCAGGTCAAATACGTCAATACTTACCCTTATGACTTTCCATGTCGCCACTTACCTCTTCAGTCATATGTAAGGCTTACATGAGGATTCCTACGGCTTGGCTCTATGGCACGATCTAGGACAGAAGGAAGGTCAACAATCCCTAGATGCCCTGTAGCCTCCTGTTTATAAATGTGGCCGGCTTCACACCATAAACAGGACTCTACTGGACACGACTTTGCAGACAACCCCACCTGACGTACCTCGCTCGATACCACTTTGTCACACCCCAACCTTATTAGGGTGTGATGGGCACCCGACCCCATATACGGGTCGAGCGAACCCTGACTTCCGACTTCATACATATTCTTTCAAATTTCCAAATCGATCACATGGAACATACAAGGATTTTCAAAAGAACCGAGAACGTACGTCATCTTAGGCGGCCACGTGTATCGAACATATCAAACATATCACATCAAATCCGTAGGCAAAGGCGAATGTACATCGCCCGAACGTACATACGATGCGAACATATAGGCCATTTTGGCCACCATAGCAACCGGGCCGCTTCGTACATACGGATCTCGGCTCGTACCAAACAAAATCTGTGGACAAATGAAGCCGCTTACGAATCGACATTCTCGGTGCCCACGACCACTGTTAAAGTCTCTAACACAAATCGAAAGCACAACATATGAATACTCGGACTCGGCGGGCTCCGAGAAAGGTGGAGGTCGCCAATTCGCTGAAGCACCTCCTAGCATGAGTCTTCCGATCATCCGTGTGTACCGCGCGTGGCATGAAACGCAAAATTTCAAAGACGGGGGTCGGTACGGAATATGTACCGAGTATGTAAAGCGGGAATACGTAACCATGATAGCAAAATACGGAAAGTAGAAATGACATGCAAAATATCAGAATATGCAGTTAAAGTGTCACACCCCGACCTTACTAGGGTGTGATGGGCACCCGACCCTCCTCGTAGTCGAGCGAACCCTTAACGTTCGCGTTACTATTAAACCCGTCATTTCGAAAATTTTTAAGAAACATGAAACTTTTCAAACAATAATCATTATCTGAAAATGCATACTCCTTTAACATTTACAAATCATTCGCACTTCCCGACGCACTATCCACAAGACACTGTCTGCAAAGTCTCTAACATATGCTAAATCCATGACACGAACACTTTGACTCGGCAACACTCCGAACCGAGGCGGAGCTCGCCAATCCCGCGGAAACAACTTCTAGCAAGTCTTCTCTTCATCCGGGTGTACCGCGTGGCATGAAACGCAGCCCCAGAAGTTAAGGAGGGTCGGATTTTAATATGTACCGAGTATGTAAAAAGCATTACCGAAGCGTAAATCGAAAATACAACAAAAAGCAAGTTTAGGTTACACGACATGAATTAAATATGTAAATAAAATAGTCCCGCGGACGGCCGCTTCCGCCTTAACAACAATAATGGTGGCCCTTCGGGCATTGCCGCTCCGGCATAAGGATAATGATGATAATAATAATAATAATAATAATAATAATAATAATAATAATAATAATAATAATAATAATAATAATAATATTAATCCCTTCGGGTGCGCCGGTCCCGCATACGTCTATCCCGGCCCCATCGGACATGCGCCCCCGACGACAATGATGGCCCTTCCGGGCATGCCGGTCCCGACATACGTCTATCCCCGCCCCATCGGACATGCGGTCCCGGCATCCTATCCCTTCGGGCATGTCACTCGCGGCATACGGCTATCCCGGCCCCATCGGGCATGCCACTCGCGACATAATACTAATCCTAGCCCGCGGGCATATTAATAATAGTAATAATAATAAAATATCGCACCCCCTTCCGAGTGGTTTTTAAAAAGTTTTATAAAATATCACACTCCCTTCGGAGTGGTTTTGTACGCACCCCCTTCGAGTGGTTTTAGAAAAGCCTTAGAAAATAATATATCACACCCCCTTCGGAGTGGTTTTAAGAAAGCTTTAGAAAATAATATATCACACCCCCTTCGGAGTGGTTTTGGAAAGTTTTATAAAATATCACACTCCCTTCGGAGTGGTTTTGAAAGGTTTTATAAAATATCACTTAATGGAGGCATCTATGAAGTTTCAAGACAATTCGATCACATTCCTGCAAGTTACGGACGTTTGAACATTTTCCCAACAAAATATAAAGATTCAAGTTCAATCGCACTGAATGAATAGTGCTCCATTTCAGAATCGACTTTCGATGAACAGAATAACCCCCGAGACTCAAATTCAAACCTAGTATACCTAGGACATGCCAAAGGAAGGAGAGGGATAGCTTCACATACCTTTCGGACGTCTTATGCTCGCTCAATCTCGAATCCCGTTTTCGCCCAGAATTTGCAAATGGTCATGTTTACCAATTGTCAATAGTAGACCTTTTTGCCTTCAACTCTTCCATTCTTCACTTGTCTACAAAAATTTGGGCAGCATCTCCTCTGTAAATACACCGTCCCGAGAATTATGGCTCGGCCCATATCAACAACAGCCAAACTAACAATCATAATGACAACATCCATAATCAATTCATAACGCATTCTAGGCAACTCGCGCCATATTTCAAGACAATTCAACATTATGCTATGCGACCAAAATCTTCCAACTTAATGAATACGACAATAATGCATTTCTTTCTTTCAAATTCATCAACTATAACCACAATCCCATGCTTTATAACATTATGCTTACAATTTCAAGAAACTATAACAAAATCACATTATCTTACAAATCAGCCCACAACCATTATGACTTCCATTTGGATAATCAAACTTTCATTTTCATCACATAATCCACAACAATTAACAACCAAAATATTACATAATATGAGCTCAACAAGCTCCACCGAAAATGCCCTTACACGGCCAAACTCCAACATTGAAGGTTTCATAATTTTCCATTCATTCCAACATACTATAACAACCAACATGTCAATTAGAATTGATTCTTCACCTCTAAACATACAATACATATGCACGGCCAATCTCAACAAACATGACTCAACTTCAACATCCATATTTCCATGATTTTTATTCTTTTCCATGCACTATAACACGTCCAAGGCAGCCACAAAACATGCAAAAGAGAATTGAATCATACCTTTTCCTCTTACTATCTTCATGCTCGGCTAAGCTTGTCTTTACAAAACAAGTGGTTCCTTCCTTCCAACAACTACTCCACAAGATAAAGGACCTTCCATTTAGTCACAAACTAGAAGAAAAATAATTTTCCATGACCACCTTTGGGCTGGTTCGGCAAAACTTCAAAAACCCTTCCTCTCTTTCTCTCCATCTTGTTCTTTCTTCTATTCTCTCCAAGTTTCTTGAATTAAAATGATGAATTGTGTCTTATTTCATCACTTATACATATATATATATATGATACACAAACCATACCAAGGGTGCCACATGTCCCTCCCTTTGGACGTTTTTTCTCTTCTTCTTTCTTTATTTTTCTAGAATTTTCTTGCATGAAATTGATAAAGATGATTTAATTATCATCTTATACTTACCATATATAATGCACATGTGGCCCTATGGCCCACTCCACCTCTTTCTCATTTCATGAAATTTCTAAAAAAATTCCATAATGCACTCTTGGTCCCAAATCTTTTCCTTAATGCTTCCTTCCAACAAAATCATAAACCATTTGTCGTAAAACAAAGTCGAGAGATAACCTTGTCCATAATTCTTCGCAACCAACTTAAAAATATTCCGACGTGCGAAATGCGGGATGTAACATCCTCCCCCCCTTTAGAACATTCGTCCTCGAATGTTCAACTGACCTTATGGGGTGATATAATACTCCGGGAGGATCCCTTCGTACCATTGCCCTTTTTCTTCGTACTCATTCTTATTATGTCCAACATGATATATTCTCCCCCCCCCCTTTTAAGGGACTTCTTACACGCCAACAGTCTTCCCGTTGGGACACACGTGCCCACTAATTCAATCACAATGGGTAGCCATACGCATTCATATGTATATACATAATTATTATTAACTAACCCACAAAATGTTTCCAAACGTGGTTCAAGCCTATCCTAATTCCAAAGCCATAGCGTACTTTCTCGTCTTCTTCTCTAATCTACTTTGTCGCGTCTTTGGGTGGCTCCTTTTGCCTCCAACCATCTTGTACATTCTAATTTCTCATTGTCAATATTTGCGAAAATTTGGCATACTTCCCAGGGGGTCACCCATCATGAAATTGCTCCCATCTGAGCACGCTTAACCCCAAAACTTTAGTGGAATTTATTGCCTTAATGCTGATATAATCGCGTCCACTTCCTCATATGCCCCTTTACTACGTAATCTGGAGCCAGTCAAAGTTTCACAGATGCCGAGGCGTGTTCGCAACACGTCCTTTCTCCTGCAATTACCGTTTTGCCCTTTTTAATTCTTAATGTTCACCTTCATTTCCATTCTCCCGACTTACATTTCGCAGTACTTCAATGTTCTTACCTCATCCAACATGCCTCGTCCGCACCGTTGTTTACCACCGTACTTTGTAACCGTTGATGCCATAGGTCGCTTTCTTTTATCGACGTCGTCCTTTTAACCGAAATAGAAGGTTAGTACAAGGGACTTCATACCCTATGACCGGCTCTATCGCACGATCTTAAATATGAAAGAAGGTCAACAATTCTTAGATATGAAAGAAGGTCAACAATCCCTAGATGCCCCGTAGCCTCTTGTTTATAAATGTGGCGCGCAACACACCATAAACAAGGCTCTACCCCGGACACGACTTTGCGGACAACCCCTAGGACAGACTGCCCGATACCACTTTGTCACACCCCGACCTTACTAGGGTGTGATGGGCACCCGACCCTCTCAGAGTCGAGCGAACCCTTAAACATTCGCATAATAAAACCTGTCATTTCGAAAATTTTTAAGAAACATGAAACTTTTCAAACAATAATCATTATCTGAAAATGCATACTCTTTTAACATTTACAAATCATTCGCACTTCCCGACGCACTATCCACAAGACACTGTCTGCAAAGTCTCTAACATATGCAAATCCATGACACGAACACTTTGACTCGGCAACACTCCGAACCGAGGCGGAGCTCGCCAATCCCGCGGAAACAACTTCTAGCAAGTCTTCTTCATCCGGGTGTGCTGCGTGGCATGAAACGCTGTGACCCCCGAAGAAGGAGGGTCGACGGAATATGTACCGAGTATGTAAAGCATTACCGAAGCGTAAATCGAAAAATACAACGTAAAGCAAGTTTAGGTTACTCGACATGAATTAAATATGTAAATAAAATAGTCCCTTCGGACGGCCGCTTTCCGGCCTAACAATAATGGTGGCCCTTCGGGCATTGCCTTCCGCATGATAAGGATAATGATGATAATAATAATAATAATAATAATAATAATAATAATAATAATAATAATAATAATAATAATAATAATAGTAATAATATTAATCCCTTCGGTGCGCGGTCCGAAGATACGTCTATCCCGGCCCCATCGGACATGCTGGCCCCGACGTACAATGATGGCCCTTCGGGCATGCCGGTCCGACATACGTCTATCCCGGCCCCATCGGACATGCGTCGGTCCCGGCATCCTAGCCCGCCCGGGCATGTCACTCGCGGCATACGGCTATCCCGGCCCCGTCGGGCATGCCACTCGCGACATAATACTAATCCTAGCCCCTTCGGGCATATTAATAATAGTAATAATAATAAAATATCGCACCCCTTCGGAGTGGTTTTTAAAAAGTTTTATAAAATATCACACTCCCTTCGGAGTGGTTTTGTACGCACCCCGCCGGAGTGGTTTTAGAAAAGCCTTAGAAAATAATATATCACACCCCCTTCGGAGTGGTTTTAAGAAAGCTTTAGAAAATAATATATCACACCCCCTTCGGAGTGGTTTTGGAAAGTTTTATAAAATATCACACTCCCTTCGGAGTGGTTTTGAAAGGTTTTATAAAATATCACTTAATGGAGGCATCTATGAAGTTTCAAGACAATTCGATCACATTCACGCAAGTTACGGACGTTTGAACATTTTCCCAACAAAATATAAAGATTCAAGTTCAATCGCATTTGAATGAATAGTGCTCCATTTCGAATCGACTTTCGATGAACGTAATAACCCCCGAGACTCAAATTCAAGCCTAGTATACCTAGGACATGCCAAAGGAAGGAGAGGGATAGCTTCACATACCTTTCGGACGTCTTATGCTCGCTCAATCTCGAATCCCGTTTCGCCCAGAATTTGCAAATGGTCATGTTTACCAATTGTCAATAGTAGACCTTTATGCCTTCAACTCTTCCATTCTTCACTTGTCTACAAAAATTTGGGCAGCATCTCCTTCGTAAATACACCGTCCCGAGAATTATGGCTCGGCCCGTATCAACAAATGCCAAACTAACAATCATAATGACAACATCCATAATCAATTCATAACGCATTCTAGGCAACTCGCGCCATATTTCAAGACAATTCAACATTATGCTATGCGACCCGAAATCTTCCAACTTAATGAATACGACAATAATGCATTTCTTTCTTTCAAATTCATCAACTATAACCACAATCCCATGCTTTATAACATTATGCTTACAATTTCAAGAAACTATAACAAAATCACATTATCTTACAAATCAGCCCACAACCATTATGACTTCCATTTGGATAATCAAACTTTCATTTTCATCACATAATCCACAACAATTAACAACCAAAATATTACATAATATGAGCTCAACAAGCTCCACCGAAAACAAATTTCCCCCTTACACGGCCAAACTCCAACATTGAAGGTTTCATAATTTTCCATTCATTCCAACATACTATAACAACCAACATGTCAATTAGAATTGATTCTTCACCTCTAAACATACAATACATATGCACGGCCAATCTCAACAAACATGACTCAACTTCAACATCCATATTTCCATGATTTTTATTCTTTTCCATGCACTATAACACGTCCAAGGCCCTGAAAACATGCAAAAGAGAATTGAATCATACCTTTTCCTCTTACTATCTTCATGCTCGGCTAAGTTTGTCTTTACAAAACAAGTGGTTCCTTCCTTCCAACAACTACTCCACAAGATAAAGGACCTTCCATTTAGTCACAAACTAGAAGAAAAATAATTTTCCATGACCACCTTTAGGGGCTGGTTAGCCACCCCTTCGGCCAACCCTTCCTCTCTTCTCTCCATCTTGTTCTTTCTTCTCTATTCTCTCCAAGTTTCTTGAATTAAAATGATGAATTGTGTCTTATTTCATCACTTATACATATATATATATTGATACACAAACCATACCAAGGGTGCCACATGTGTCCCTCCCTTTGGACGTTTTTTTCTCCTTCTTTCTTTATTTTTCTAGAATTTTCTTGCATGAAATTGATAAAGATGATTTAATTATCATCTTATACTTACCATATATAATGCACATGTGGCCCTATGGCCCACTCCACCTCTTTCTCATTTCATGAAATTTCTAAAAAAATTCCATAATGCACTCTTGGTCCCAAATCTTTTCCTTAATGCTTCCTTCCAACAAAATCATAAACCATTTGTCGTAAAACAAAGTCGAGAGATAACCTTGTCCATAATTCTTCGCAACCAACTTAAAAATATTCCGACGTGCGAAATGCGGGATGTAACATAAAGTATAAATCATGCATAGGCTCTTAGAACGGTGGTCGCCCGCCTGTCGTTGGCGCCACGCCACGATCACACCGTAAGGATTTCATATCTCCGTAACCCGACATATCCCCGTAACACATCATAGCCACCATAATGCCATAACACGAGATCACACCAAACGGAACCCGGCCCTCGAAGAGGAGCTCGGTGAACCGTAACACAAAGATCACACCGAATATATCATATTGCGCACGAAGTACAACCGGCCCGGGACTCGGCGAAGGAAATCATAACACATGCATGAGCGAGTAGTGAGAAACTAAATGCACACAAACCAAAACTCGATGGCATAATCGGACGTACTGTCAGGACATACGTAATAGATCCTTCATAACAGAATATTTTTATCAGAATACTTATGGTATAATACTTACGTTTAAGTACTTATATCAAATACTTAAGACAAATACTTGTATCAAAATACTTATGTCAAAATATTTATATCAGAGTGCTCAAATCAGAATACTCGTATCCGGATTATTAGATATTGATATCAGAGAGAGCGGGCGAATCCTACCAAACTCGGGATTATAGAGTAGAGTTTCCTCAAAATACATATCATAACTTACTTGGCTCTAAGGCATGCCAAAGGAATAAAGGGTAAGCCTTACATACCTGTGCCGCGACCAACTAGTTATGCTTATTTGTCCAAACTTGTCAATCTACATACAAAAGAATTCACATAATCATTTAATCCATTGTTTCTCACTTGTTCCAACTTTTCAAATAAATTCACTTATATTCTCGCGGAATTTCGGCAGCTAGACCTCCCCTGTAAATATACCAACCCCGAGAATGTGGCTCGGCCCCAAATCAACAACAACAAACCCGAGAATTCAACTCGGCCAAACCAACAACAATACTATCAATATCCAATTCAATTCAATTCAATTTAATTCACATAATGTTCCAACAACTTAATCTACATACTACTTCATCCGATACCTTCAACTTCGATCACAACCATACATTTCATTATCATCTATATTCATTAACTTCAACCACATTCTTCATTCAACGTCACATAATCCATAACGACAACAACTAGAACATCGAATTACATCAAATGACACTAACTTACCAAAACACCCATTTTAACCATAATCTCTCCTTACATGTCTTCATGCATTTTTATTCATTCATCTACATTCCAACGACAACAACAACATATTTTCTTCTTTCAAATTCAATCACCTTAACCCAACTTTCGATCCTCTAAGCCATTTAATTCTTATTTTACATTATAGAATCTACCATAACAACAATTACCATTCTAAGTAAAATCAATTCATCACACCTTTCCATTAGCTATACCATTCGGCCACACACACATATGCATATTTTTCATGAATTTTCCACCCGTTTCTATACATTGCAACCACAAACCAACACACAACATGAAATCAAGTCAATCCTCCATACAAATAACACACGACACATACACACACACGATTTAACCATGCAAGTCACGGCCACACTTCAACATTCATACGAAATTTCATGGTTCTTATTCATTTCCACACACACAACATGCATAAGCATCTATAAGAACATATAACTAAGATTAAATCTCACCTTCCACTTATCTTCTCCCTCGGCTAGAATTGGCAAATTGGAACAACAAGCGGTTTTATCGCTCCAACAACTACTCCACGTTGACGAGGGCCTTTCAATTAGTAGGAAACTAGAAGGAAAATAATTTTTCCATGACCAATTTCATTGGGCATGTCACGACCCAACTAGGGGCCGTGACGGGAACCCAATACTTGTACCGAGCACCCCTTATCTCGCATCCTATTCTCATTATCAAGTGGGCCGTAGGAGTGTGCCAATTTTTTTTTTCCTTTGTTACGAACATTTACATTAGCAGCGTCATCATAAACATAGACTAGTAAACTTTGCTATCACGTTATACAACAATACGAACAATCCAAGATTCAAACGTCTAACTGTACACATCTGTCTACGAGCCTCTGAACATAGTACACATATACAGAAGAAGGGCCAAGTGCTGTCGTGCCCACATATATATACACAAAATAGTACCAAAGGAATGAGGCTCGAACAACCGGGAGCGGCGCCCTAAGCGTGCGAGGCTTCTGGGGGCCAAAACCGTTCGTCTACCGACTTCCGCGGCATGAAACGCAGCGTCCACGAGAAGGGACGTCAGTACGAATAATGTACCGAGTATGTAAGGCATAAATGATAACGTAGTAACGGAATATAGAATACGAATAATAACAGAATAGATGTACAGAGCTTATCCTGGTGCAGAGGTAACCTGTACATATGTATGCCCTGTAGGCGGATACCATGCAAGCCTAGCCCACTTCTCGAACACGGTGTCCCGTATCCCCGTATATAGAAAACAAGACATTTCGGTAAACGTTGTCTCTTACTTATTCCACGGACGCCGAATACATCGGCTCTCCCACCCCCCTCCCCAACGTTGTCCCAACACAACATGTCATTATATATATATATGTCATACATCACATAAACGAGCCGCCGCGCGTACGGCTCTTCCCATATCCCGCGTCCGGCATCCCGCGTCCGGGATGGGCTTCGGTCGAATCGGGTGGACACGAGTTGCCTTCCCCTTCCCCACATATACATTTACATATGCATATACATATACATATCCATGCACCTATACGTGTATCATAAGGCGAGGTTGCCGGTGAAATGTATCATTATGAGAAAAACATCAAATAGGGTCGTAAGGTATAGTTTCATCTACTCAGAACCTTTATAGCAGTCATTCCTTACCATAGAGTTAAAATATCAAGAAATCGTTTAACATTTCCATGTTCTCATTTTTTTTATAGAAAAACACGTCGTCAACATATCTATCATAGACATTTACCCATTTTCAACTTCATCGTTATCGTTATAAGATCATATTCTTCACCTTAGTCAAGGAATCATGGACGTATGTTCTTTCTTAGCATCATCGTTGTCACGGTCATCATAGACATATTTACATTAAGATAGTGTTGTACCTATCGCTTGATAATCGGGACAAGGATCAAAAGTTTCCTTAGGATTCTATTCCAAAACAAGTCAACCGGCTAAATAGGGAAAATCCGGGAACGATGGGCCCACCTCGGGTCAAATGAGGCGGCGCACTCAATTTACGTGTAATACGTTTCATGACGTTACTTATGAGAGAGTTTTAGAATGATCGGGTCTCATTTATGCAAATTCTAAAGGTCTAAGAGTTTTTCCAACATTTTGCACCATTTCTAGTTCAATTCTACTGAATGAATAGTAGCGAATTTTACTCTTGGATTTCGAGAAAAGGAATGGCCCCCGAGGCCCGTATCCAACTTAGTACGTCTAAGACATGCCATAGAAAGAAGAATGAAGCCTTACATACCTCTTTCCGCTCCTTTTACTATTCCAAATTCACGTCGCAATTCGTCAAAATCGGCAAATTGGTCATGTTTACCAAAACTCTTATTAGGATTCTTAGAGTTAGAATCTTAAGGAAACACTTGGCTACCGAAATTTCGGCAGCACTTCCTCTGTAAATATACCATCCTCAACATTCAATATAGCCAAATTTCTCATCAATCACAATCCGGGAATTCAAACCCGGCCAAACTACCAACAACAATACCAATATTCATACTAACAATTCCAATAACCAACTCAAAATATATTCTAACAATTTCATCAACATATTATTTCCAAGGCCTTCCAACTCCGATGAAAACAATAACAACCTTATAATATATTTTCCGACAACACCATACCAATATCATTGTCTACCATACATGTAAGAACACAATATTTAATTTACATAACTTCAACCACAAGTCTCCAACTTGTACCATTTCACAAAAATTTACTAAGTTCTTATTAGCCATATAAAATCCACACAACAACAACCAACATACTAAATAAAATTTGCTCACTATATATTCACCATACCACACACATACACGGCTATATACACCATGCACACACACGGCTCCCTCATGCATTCACAACTACAATCTCTCCAAAATCATTCAACTTCCATTTTCCACATAACATTCACAACAATAACAACCAAACACTAAATAAAATAATTAACACATGGTCTCCACACACACTTAGGCATACACGGCCACATCTATATTCTTGTTCTTCATAATTTTTATTCACTTTTGCATACTACCACATGCATAAATATACATAACATGTAAAAGAGCACAAGTTCTCACCTCCCTTTTCCTTCACTTCTTCACTTGACTACAATTGACAACTTGTATGATTATGAGTTTTTCTTGCTTCAACAACAACTCCACCTTGATAGGGACCCTTGAATTGGTAAGAAATGATTTTTTGTAGAAATTTTTGCAACTTTTTCTTGGAATTTTCTCTTCATTTAATGGCTTTCAATTTCTCCTCTCTTTCTTTTTTTTTTGTTCTTCTTTTCTTGAGTCTTCTAGAGAATTTGAGTATTAAGATGACTTAGTCATGCGCTTTTAAATGGTGCAATCAAATCCCACATGGGCTAAGCCATGTGCATGGCCGGTTGGGCCTCAAATTTTCTTAAAAAATTCCAAGCCCAATTATTTGGCTAGTTCTTGTAATTCATGAAAACAAATTTTTCCCCGTTTCCAAATTTGCCCTTCGTCTTTCTCCATATTTCCTCAGGTCATATTGCGAATTTTTCCTTTTATGCCCTTGACCTTTCTCAATAATTTCGCTTCTAAATACGTCATAAGTCATTCATATGCTCATCAAAATAAGAATGTGGCCTTGCTTGTCGTCCTCCCGCGATTGTCTCGAATTATCCGATTGCACCGAAACGCGGGATATAACATCCTCCCCCCTTTAGAACATTCTTCCTCGAATGTTGAACTCGGCCTCATAGCGTATGATAATATTCGGGGAGTCTCCTTCGTCGATATCCCACATGTCGCTTAGCATATCCATTTTAAGTCTAGCACGTTCTCCCTTTTTTGCTAGTCTAACCCGCCTCAACTTACACGGCTTTTATAGAGCTTCAGCTACTTCACACACTCTAATTTACTTTAAACTACTTACTTTCACATTCGTCCCCCTCCCACAATTATGAAATTTTCAACATATTTCCTGCGGGGTCACCCATCGTGAAATTACCTCACCCTAGCACGCTTAACCTTGAAACTTGAATGCATCTCAGCGTCTTAGCGTTAGTATTTTTGCCTCCGCTCCTTCACGCTACTTATATCCCCTAATACGGAACGAGTTGGGGTCTTAGCAGTTTTCAAAATGCCCACGTAACACATCTTTTCCTTTATTTATAGTTCTACCCTCCGGCATGCCTCTAGTATTCACCGTTACTCGTACGTATGGTTACTTTTCGTCCTAATTTCCGAATTCTTAATATGTTCAAAGAATACAAGGGCGGCGTAGGATAAGATAGAATCTCGAATCAATTGACACGCATATCATAGAAGGTCCGGAAAAGTACCTGTGGCCGCGTCTGCGGAAGGCTCAGGGTCCTGTCGCCCTGTCAATGCATATAGACGGTGCGGAGGACCGGCTGCACTAGGTGCCCCTCCTCTACCTCGGCCGTGGCCCGCTGGAGCCTGGGAAGTCTGTCCACGAGAGCGCACGGTCGACGATGAACCAATTGCTGATCCGGCTGGCTGAGTTTGGCCTCTCCCATCCTTTAGTGGGCAGTCACGCACTAAATGGTCAGTTCGACCGCAGGCAAAACAACCACCTGTTTCCAGGTAACACTGCCCAGAGTGTGGCTTGCCACACCGAGCACATCGTGGTGGGGCGGCCCCGTCCTACTAAAATCAGCTACCGCATCGGGATCCCGCTTTGGCACTGCGATCCGGTCCCGAATAAGTAGGATGATCAAACCTTCTATTCGCGGTTCGAGGAGGTGCACCGGCCACCGATTGGCCCGAATATCCAGTCTGCCGTGTCCCCCCCCCCCCCCCCCCCCCCTGTATTCGCCCCTCGACCCGGAAGATCTGCCCCTTTTCCTGGAACCCCTGTCTGGATATCGTTCCTCTCTCTGTAACTGATGCTGTTCCTCCAGGGTTTGAGCGTGGGCCTGGATACGGGCGATAGTCATCCCGTCCTGGAGCGAAGCCGTCAGACACTCCTTAATTATATGCGGCCCCAACCCACTCACAAATCGATACACATGATCCCCCATATCGCCTATCATGGTGTCGGGGCATACCTCGGCTAATGAGTTAAAACGAAGGCTGTATTCTCGAACACTCATATTTCCTTGTTTAAGATTTAAGAACATTTCAGCCCGAGCTCGTCGGACCTCCGGCGGTAGGAAATGTCGTAAAAATGCCTCCGTAAACTCCTGCCAGACCGGGGGAGGGGCATTTGCTCCCCTCGAAGATATCCAACTATTATACCACAAAACCGCCACATCCCGCAACCTGTATGACGCCAATTCCACTGACTCTGTATCTGAAGCATGTATAATCCTCAGTGTCCTTAGCATCTCGTCTATGAAATTCGCGGGTCTTCCTTCGGTTTTGACCCATAAAACTCCGGGGTTTTAGGGCGATAAAATCACGGCCCTCAGCACCATCGCCCTATCTCCCCGAGTCCGTCTCTTGCCGCCGAGCCCGTGCGGCAACCAATCGGGTCAATAATCGGATGGCCTCTCGCCATCGGCCGGCCCGAGTCGCTGCCTCGCCCTCCCGGGCTGCCCTAGCTTTCTTCTTCGAGCGGCATTACCGAAACCATAGCATGATTAGGAAAGGAATATGGAATCCTCGGTAGGATAGCTCTATCGCACGATCTTAGAATACAAAGAAGGTCATATTTCCTAAATGCCCTGTAGCCTCACGTTTATAAGTGTGGCGCGCTACACACCCATAAACAAGACTCTCATCGGACACGGCTCGTAGACAAACCCCTAGACCGACCCGGGCCCGATACCACTTCGCTACGACCCAACTAGGGGCCGTGACGGGAACCCGATACTTGTACCGAGCACCCCTTATCTCGCATCCTATTGTCATTATCAAGTGGGCCGTAGGAGCTGTGCCAATTTTTTTTTTTCCTTTGTTACAGAACATTTACATTAGCAAACGTCATCATAAACATAGACTAGTAACTTTGCTATCACGTTATACGAATACGAACAATCCAAGATACAAACGTCTAACCGTACACATCCGTCTACGAGCCTCGAACATAGTACACATATACGTAAGAAGGGCCGAGTCCGCCGTGCCCACATATATATACACAAAATAGTACCAAAGGAACGAGGCTCGGAACAACCGGAGCGCGCTGCGTGCTGCCGGCGAGGCTTCTAGGGGCCAAAACCGTCCGTCCGTTGACCGCGGCATGAAACGCAGCGTCCGCGAGAAGGACGGACGCGCACGAATAATGTACCGAGTATGTAAGGCATAAATGATAACGTAGTAACGGAATATAGAATACGAATAATAACGAGAATAGATGTACAGAGCTTATCCTGGTGTAGAGGTAACCTGTACATATGTATGCCCCGTAGGCGTATACCATGCAAGCTTAGCCCACTTCTCGAACACGGTGTCCCGTATCCCCGTATACGTAAAAACAAGACATTTCGGTAAACAAAAGATCTCTTACTTACATTCACAGACGCCGAATACATCGGCTCTCCCACCCCCTCCCCAACAGTGTCCCAACACAACATGTCATTATATATATATATATATGTCATACATCACATAAACAGTCGCCGCGTACGGCTCTTCCCATATCCCGCGTCCGGGCATCCCGCGTCCGGGATGGAAGCCAGCTGAATCAGGTGGACACAGTTGCCCTTCCCCTTCCCCACATATACATTTACATATGCATATACATATACATATCCATGCACCTATACGTGTATCATAAGGCGAGGTTGCCAGTGAAAAGTATCATTATGAGAAAAACATCAAATAGGGTCGTAAGGTATAGTTTCATCTACTCGAACCTTTATAGCAAATATATTCCTTACCATAGAGTTAAAATATCAAGAAATCGTTTAACATTTCCATGTTCTCATTTTTTTTATAGCAAAACACGTCGTCAACATATCTATCATAGACATTTACCCATTTTCAACTTCATCGTTATCGTTATAAGATCATATTCTTCACCTTAGTCAAGGAATCATGGACGTATGTTCTTTCTTAGCATCATCGTTGTCACGGTCATCATAGACATATTTACATTAAGATAGTGTTGTACCTATCGCTTGATAATCGGGACAAGGATCAAAAGATTCCTTAGGATTCTATTCCAAAACAAGTCAACCGAAGCAATAGGGAAAATCCGGGAACAATGGGCCCACCTCGGGTCAAATGAGGCGGCGCACTCAATTTACGTGTAATACGTTTCATGACGTTACTTATGAGAGAGTTTTAGAATGATCGGTCTCATTTATGCAAATTCTAAAGGTCTAAGAAGTTTTTCCAACATTTTGCACCATTTCTAGTTCAATTCTACCGAATGAATAGTAGCGAATTTTACTCTTGGATTTCGAGAAAAGAATGGCCCCCGAGGCCCGTATCCAACTTAGTACGTCTAAGACATGCCATAGAAAGAAGAATGAAGCCTTACATACCTCTTTCCGCTCCTTTTACTATTCCAAATTCACGTCGCAATCTCGTCAAAATCTGCAAATTGGTCATGTTTACCAAAACTCTTATTAGGATTCTTAGAGTTAGAATCTTAAGGAAACACTTGGCTACCGAAATTTCGGCAAAGACTTCCTCCGTAAATATACCATCCTCAACATTCAATATAGCCAAATTTCTCATCAATCACAATCCGGGAATTCAAACCCGGCCAAACTACCAACAACAATACCAATATTCATACTAACAATTCCAATAACCAACTCAAAATATATTCTAACAATTTCATCAACATATTATTTCCTTCAAGGCCTTCCAACTCCGATGAAAACAATAACAACCTTATAATATATTTTCCGACAACACCATACCAATATCATTGTCTACCATACATGTAAGAACACAATATTTAATTTACATAACTTCAACCACAAGTCTCCAACTTCTACCATTTCACAAAAATTTACTAAGTTCTTATTAGCCATATAAA
This sequence comes from Lycium ferocissimum, assembly GCF_029784015.1. Lineage (NCBI taxonomy): Eukaryota > Viridiplantae > Streptophyta > Magnoliopsida > Solanales > Solanaceae > Lycium > Lycium ferocissimum. Next base: position 2,204 of record NW_026713926.1, on the reverse strand, counting down.
ATCCACACAACAACAACCAACATACTAAATAAAATTTGCTCACTATATATTCACCATACCACACACATACACGGCTATATACACCATGCACACACACGGCTCCCCTCATGCATTCACAACTACAATCTCTCCAAAAAATCATTCAACTTCCATTTTCCACATAACATTCACAACAATAACAACCAAACACTAAATAAAATAATTAACACATGGTCTCCACACACACTTAGGCATACACGGCCACATCTATATTCTTGTTCTTCATAATTTTTATTCACTTTTGCATACTACCACATGCATAAATATACATAACATGTAAAAGAGCACAAGTTCTCACCTCCCTTTTCCTTCACTTCTTCACTTGACTACAATTGACAACTTGTATGATTATGAGTTTTTCTTGCTTCAACAACAACTCCACTTTTGCTAGGGACCCTTGAATTGGTAAGAAATGATTTTTTGTAGAAATTTTTGCAACTTTTTCTTGGAATTTTCTCTTGGCGAATGGCCTTCAATTTCTCCTCTCTTTTTTTTGTTCTTCTTTTCTTGAGTCTTCTAGAGAATTTGAGTATTAAGATGACTTAGTCATCTTTTTAAATAGTGCAAATCAAATCCCACGGGCTAAGCCCATGTGCATGGCCGGTTGGCCTCAAATTTTCTTAAAAATTCCAAGCCCAATTATTTGGCTAGTTCTTGTAATTCATGAAAACAAATTTTTCCCCGTTTCCAAATTTGCCCTTCGTCTTTCTCCATATTTCCTCGGGTCATATTGCGAATTTTCCTTTTATGCCCTTGACCTTTCTCAATAATTTCGCTTCTAAATACGTCATAAGTCATTCATATGCTCATCAAAATAAGAATGTGGCCTTGCTTGTCGTCCTCCCGCGATTGTCTCGAATTATCCGATTACACTAAAATGCGGTATATAACAGGGCAGTCCGGCCAGTCCTTTGGCCGTGACTCTCTCTCTTTTCCTTTTCTTTCCTTCTTTCTTTCTTTCTTTCTCTCGTTCTTAAAATATGATCACCCCTTTCATATATATATATATGTACATATTGCATGCATGTGAGGGGCACATGCCCCCTCTCGAGATTTTCTTTTTTCTTTTCCTCTTTCTTTTTATTTTCTAGAATTTTCTTATTTTGTCATCCTTTTTCCATATTTATGCATGTGCATTTTTGCATGGCTTTCACTAAAAGAAATATGAACACATGGCCCTTCTCTTGAATCTTCTTGAACACCTTATGAAATTACCGTTTTTCCCTCAACTTTCTTTAATATTACCATGTTGCCTCTAGCCTTCCGCATTATTTCCATGACCCATTTTACGAATTTCTCTTTTTGCCCTTAACCTTTCACAATATTTCCATACTAATAATAGTCATAAATAATATTTATAACAACTCGTCCATTAAAATAATTTTTTTGAAAATGGTCTCGCCCTTAACTTTCCACGACGACCTTGGAATTTCCAAACGTACAATATACGGGCTATAACATTCTGCAACCCTGCTTTTTGCAGGCGCAGGTCGACGAGCATGTCGACGGACCGTTGACACGTTGACGGGTCATCGACCTGCTCGTCGAACCGGACTGCTGAAGCAGTTAATTCTCTAAGTATAAATATGTGGGTCATGACTTCATTTCATATTTTTCTCCTTCCAAAAAATCAAAAAACACTAAAATATTTCCTTCCAATATTTTCCCGGTGGGAAAAAGAAAATTTCTTTTGGGAAAGGTTTTTTTTGAAATTTTTTGGGGTTCAACCCCCCAACTAAAGGTTTCACCCCCTTTTTTGTTGGTTTTGATTTTTAATTCTGTAAAAAGGGGGAATTTGGAAAAAATTGTAAAACAAAAAATTTTTGGTTTTTTTGGGGGTTTGGAGGGTTAATTTTTTTTAAAATTTTTTTTGGTATTGGGTTTTTAATAAATTAAGAGGTTTACCCGAGACCTTTTAAAAATTTAAATCGCTAAAATTTTTAATTTCAAAAAAATTTTTTTAAATTTTTTAGGTTTTTTATCAATTTTGTATGGAAAAATTGGAAAATTGGGGGAAAAAATCCCCTCCCCCCTAAATTTTCGGGCAAAATTAATTTAAAATTAAGAAAATTTTGGGGGGAAAAATTCATAAAAAAAAGGTCTTCTTTTTTTTCCGAAAAAGGGTTCAGGAAAAAAAAACTTTGAATTAAAAAAAATTTTAAAAT
>NW_026713925.1:0-26444 GCF_029784015.1 Lycium ferocissimum | reverse complement strand
CAAAGGCTCACACTTTGGATATACCCTTTTCTCGTTGTATTTTCCCCGTAATTTGCTTATTGGGGCCCCGGGGGCCCCGTCCCGTCATATGTTCGTATGTTCGGATCGGTTTGTGCAGGCTCCGTAGTCATATCAGGGTCGTGGGTCCAGCTTTGTTTGTACGTGATCCCGGTCAGGCGTATATAGTTATGTTTTGCGCCCTTAAGCGGTCCCCAGATGCCAATACGCTCTGGCATGGCCCACATGTTTCCGTGCGAGTATGTTCGCGATGTACATTCCGCCGCCTTGGATTCGATGTGATATTTTGATACGGCGACCGCGAGGGGTAGCATTTGTATGATATCGCCTTTGATTTTCAAGACGAGTTAAGTGTCTCAACTGAAATATCGCCTTATTTTGACGATTCGTTCGTCACTACCAGTTCGATAGGCACTCCGCCACGGCCCACGGGCTTGGCCGTGACAATACCAACCCAATCCGGGTCCGGCCTGAAAGCTACGTCATTATCCACTTTAAGACTTTCTACGAACATATCGAAGCGATCCTGCCCGTCTATGAAAGTTAAAGGACCTTATTCGACATGTAGACCTTTTAAGAACAAAAATCTTTATGCAACCTTTAAAATCCAATCACACAAATGACATAAAGACCATAGTTCTTCTACATTAAGAATGCCAATATTAAGAGATGAATAAGAATCGTAACCATGCCCGGATCGTAAGAATAGAGTTACCCCGAGGCTCGTAGATTACAGCTTACTTACAACTAGGACATGCCAAAAGAAAGAAAGGTTAGGCTTTACATACCTCGTCAACCCCATAAGCTAATCCGAACTTAAGTCTCGGACTTTCCAAGATCTACAATAACATCATTAGATACCAAACATTAGCCGTAGGCACTTGAAATCCAATCGAAGCCATCACTTTATTTACAAAAATTTGGGCGGCATTTCCCCTATAAATTCAACAACCCAGGAATTGACTAGGCCAAATCAACAACAATACCAACAATCATACTAGCAACATTAACGAGTAATTCAAAATGCATTCTAACGTTAGTAGCTCTTTTCTACACAATTCGGCAACATTTCATTTACATTCAAATCAACACATATAATCAATCCAACATCATTGCTCACACGTTCAAATACTAATCCGAAACCATTCAAACAAGATTCAAGACACTTTAAACAATCCGCACGTTAACAACATCATTCTCTTAAATACAAGAAACTATATTAAAATCGCATTAACTTCCAAATCAGCCCACACGATTATAACCTCAACTTGGATCATTAAGCCTTCATTTTACATCATAGAATCCACAACTACAACAACCAAAATATCAAGTAAAATCAATTCATTCCTTCTACACCAAAACAGCCCACTCACGACTCAACATCAACTTGCAAGTTTTCATGAATTTCATCCATTTCCACATACTACAACATGCACAAATCATCCATAACACATGTAAAAGAAGATTAAACCTTACCTTTTTCCACTTAGTTCTTCAACTTGGCTAAGGTTGTGCCTTGCAAGAACGAATGGTTTGCTTGCTCCAATGACCACTCCACGTTAATTAGGACCTTCCAATTGGTTGAAAACCAAGAAGAAAATATTTTTTTTGATCAACTTTTCAAGGGTCACTCTCGGCTAGGCTTGGCCGAATATGGTCTCTTTTTGTTCTCCAAGTTTCTCCAAGTTTCTAAGGGGTGAAGATGATGAATAGTAATCTTGTTTGTCATCTAATGTGCACATATATTATTCATCCATGTGTACCATGGCCCACACATGGCTTGGATGAATTAAAATTTAAACCATGGGTGGGAACCACCATTAAGCCACACCTCCCGCCAATATGGGCCTTTTTCATAAAATAATTATCTTTCCATAATTCACTTTTAACCCCAAGTTTTCCTTAATATTCCATACCAATATAATCATAAGCAACTTATGCCTTAAAACAAAATCGTGATTAAAATTCTCTACCTCGTATCCCGGAATAGTCTTGTCCATAACTTATCATGGTTAGCTCGGATTATCCCAACGTACAAAATACGGGATATAACAATAAGCAACCTGAACTGAAATTAAATGAACGGACTTAGTCAACCAATCAACTATCACCCAAATCGAATCAAACTTACCCAGGGTCTTCGGAAGACCCACAACGAAATCCATAACAATCCCCTCCTACTTCCACTCTGAAATGGGCATCCTCTGAAGTACACCACCGGGTCCCTGGTGCTCATACTTAACTTGCTAAAAATTACCACAGTTAGCTATAAAATCAGCTATATCCCTCTTTATATAACGCCATAGTAATGCTGCCTCAAGTCACGATACATCTTAGTCGCCCCCAGATGAATAGAATATCGAGAGTTAGGGGCCTCAGTCAAAATCAAATGAATCAAGTCACCGATGCGAGGAACGCACACGCACCCCTTAATCCTCAAAGTATCCTCAGAATCAATCATGGCCTCCTTGGCTTTAGCTCTCAGAACCCTACCTTGAATCTTGCTCAACTGAGCATCCTCAAACTGATGAGTCCTGATCTGATCTAACAAGGATGATCTCGCCTCCACACAAGCTAAAACTCTACCCAGGGCTGAAATATCAAGACGAATGAAACTGTTGGCTAGAGTCTGAACCTCCATGGTTAACAGACGCTAGAAAATAACCAAACGGGCTAAACTCCCCATACTCGTGGCCTTACTACTCAAGGCATCAACAACAACATTGGCTTTTCCTTGATGATAAAGAATAGAGATGTCATAGTCCTTCAGGAGCTCTATCTATCGACGCTGCTTGAAATTAAGATCTTTCTGGGTAAACACGTGTTGAAGGCTACGGTGATCAGTGGGAACCTAACAATGGACACCATCCAAGTAGTGCCTCCAAATCTTCAAAGCGAAACCACAACTAACAACTCCAAATCCTGGGTAGGGTAATTCCTCTCATGGATCTTCAACTGACGAGAAGCATAGGCTATGACTCTACCCTCCTGCATCAAAATAGCACCCAAACCCATACAAGATGCATCACTATAAACTGTAAAATCCTTACCTTCCACGGGCATTGCTAGAATCGGGGATGATGTCAAAAGGGTCTTGAGCTTTTGAAATCTCTCCTCACAATCATGGGACCACTAGAAAGGAATATCATTCTGAGTCAATCTGGTAAAAAACGAAGCAATAGAAGCCAAAACCCTTCACAAATCAGCAGTAGTAACTGACCAACCCCACAAAACTACTGATCTCGATCACAGTAGTGGGCCTCTCCTAATCCTTTACAGCCTCAATCTTTTGAGGATTAATCACGATCCCGTTCTTAGACACAACCTGGCCCAAGAACACCACAAACTCCAACCAAAATTCGCACTTTAAAAATTTAGGAAACAAACTATTCTTCTTCAACAACCCAAGTACAGTGCAAAGATGGCTCTCATGCTCCTCTCTACTCTTGGAATACACCAAGATATCACCAATAAACACAATCACAAAGCAGTCAAGGAATGGCCTAAAGATGCCATTTATCAAAGTCATGAATGCAGCCGGGGCATTAGTAAGCCCAAATGACATCACCAGAAACTCATAATTCCCATATCTCGTACGAAAAGTTGTCTTCAAAATATCCTTAGCCTTGATCCTCAACTGATGGTAGTCTAAACGTAAGTCAATCTTCGAGAACACTGAAGCACCTTGAAGATCGTCAAATAAATCATCAATACGAGGAATAGGACACTTGTTCCGAATAGTAACCTTGTTCAATTAGCCATAATCGATCCACATCCTCATAGATCTATCTTTTTTCTTCACAAACAATAAAGGAGCACCCCAAGGGGAGACACTTGGTCTAATGACCCCCTTGCTAAATAAATCCTGCAACTGCTCCTTAAGCTCTCTCAACTCAGCGGGTACCCGGATCCAAGTCCATACAAAAGTTAATATCGCGATCGGGTGGCATACCCAACAGATCAGACGAGAATACCTCCTCAAACTCATTCACAATAGGAATAGGATCAAGGGGTGGAGATTCAACGGTAGTATCACGCACATGAGCCAGATAAGCTAAACACCCCTTGTTGACAAATTTCTTCGCCTGAAGAAAGAAAATAATCTTCTTTGGAACGGAACTAGGAGTACCCCTCCACTCAAGTCTCGGAATGCCTGGCATGGCTAAAGTAACTGTCTTGGCATGATAGTCCAAGATCGCATGATAAGGAGAAAGCTAAGTTATACCTAAAATAATATCAAAATCCATCATATCAAGTATAGTAACCAAGCACGACCAATAAACTCAATCAACCACAACAGAATCTCTGACTGGAGTAGCCACATGAATAGGTACTTCTATGCTATCACAAGTCAAGTCCCAACCAATAGCATGATATGCAGACACATATGAATAAGTGGATCCAGGATAAAATTAATACAGACGCTGCTCTTTGTCGAACGAGAAATAGTACACGAATGTAACGACGTACGAGGCCGCCGCCTCAGGTCTACGTGGGAATGAATAAAACTGGGCCCCACCATGACCAGACTGTAATTCACCTCTCAAATTGTGGGACCCACCTCTATCGGCCTAAACCCACCCTACCACCGCGCGACCGAGTGCCACCTCTCGAAGAAGCACCACCTTGCTACCTGAAGTTGCCGGGGTCCTCTTGGGCTGATAACCCTGCCTGAATCGTGGATACTCTCGAGCATAATGACCAAGTGCTCCACACATAAAACAAGCTTTAGAAGATGGAGACTGATAGAATGAAATTGAAGACCCAACTGGAACAACTCTGTATGCTGGTCGAGCGAACGAGCTCTCAGAAGCTCTCTGCCTGGATGGCTCACTAGAGGAAGCCTGCAAAGCTGAATGCACAGGGCTACCGAAATAGGGCTCATACTTCCTAGAAGACTATCCGGCGCCCCTCGAGCTGGAACCACTATAACCCCCAAACTGTCTCGGCCTCTTCTCACTAACCCCTCCAAATGCGCTGGCCTTAGCAGCTTCGACCAAAGAAACATGCTTAACAATGGACTAGAAGGAAGCACCCATGGCCTTAAGCTGAAGGCATGGAATCTGAAGAGCAGTAGAGAGCCAACCAACAAATCGTCTAATCTTATCAGGCTCAGTAGGAATCAGAGGAAATTTGAATAACGAGCCAAATACAAATAGTGAGTCATATAAGCATAAACAAATAATCCATTCTGCTGCAGGTGGAGGAACTCATCTGTATGTGCATCACTCAAAGCCCAAGGCACATATTTTTCAAGGAAGGCCCGATGAAACTATGTCCATGTAAGTGGAGGAGAACCCTCTGGTCTGCAAGAAATGAAGCACCTCCACAAGGTCTTCGCGTCTCCACGAAACTTGTATGACACATAATCGACCCCGTGGGTCTCAAAAATCCCTATCCCATGAAGTAACTCGTGCATGTCCAATATAAACTCATATGCATCCTCTCCAGAAGTATAAGCGAATCTCGGCGGCTCAATCTTCCTGAATCTCCCGACCAGCTCTTGATCAGTCAAGATCATAACAGGGCCTGCCATGGGTCTAAGATCATCTCTCGAGGCCGGCACTACATCCATCTGTGGAGCTACAACTGTAGAAGGATGCGCTGCATGTGGCTGCCTCTGCTCGGGGGTCTGTGCCCCACCTCTAGTTTGCGATCCTCCATCCGGAGTAGTAACACCAGCGACAGCCTCCTGGGCATCCAAATGAAGTAGAACACATATCATAGTATCTTGTATAGTCTGCTCTAAAGTGACCTTGGGGTGTACTCGTGTTGGAGCCTCAGCATCCTTGATGGCCTGGTCTCAAACCTGTTGAACCCCAGGCTCTGGAGACGAAAATCTTTTACGCCGCTGCCCTACCACAGGAGCCCTGCCCCTGGCTGGGGCAGCCCCGCGGCCGCTAGCTCGACCGCATCATCTAGCTATCGCTCATCCCCTAGTGCCAGCCATAGCTACGGGCTCCAGAACCTGGTCTCGGGCTATTATGGCTGGAGTCGTCACCATCTGTGAGAGAAGAGATAAGAATTATATACCAATTTGATTGTTCCAGATACCAATTAGAATAAAGTAGCATAAAAGAATGAAATAAAGTGAAGTTTCCTAAATCTCCTATAGCCTCTCACCGATAAGTACGGAGCTCATCGTACAGATCCACGCGACTCTATTAGAGACGCTTTTGTATTATAGACCAGGTTACCTTGGGCTCTGATACCGACTTGTCACGACCCAATTTCACTAAGTCGCGCGGGCACCTACCTTTCCCACCTCGATAAGCGAACCCTTATCCTAACAATCATAAAGCATATATAAATAAATAAGCGGAAGAGATAGAATAACGTAAGTCTCACGATAATAATATAAGAAAATGCGAAAATAAGAGAAATACACCCTAGTATCTGGTCTGGTCATACAAGAGCAACTAACTAAATACTACAAGTCTGAATGATAGTAATACATCAATAGTCTCAAATCATGTCTCAGGAATGGAAATAAGGACATAATAAAGGAAGAGTCTTTGGGCAACGAACGTCCTCATGCTCATCCTGAAAGACTCGAATCAACAAATCCTCAACAATCAGCCACGATGAGTAGAGGTCGATCCCACCTTGGTACTCTGCATTTATAAAAGAATGCAACAAGTGTAGGTCAGTACAAACAACAAGTACTGGTCGATATCATAGGCCGACTAAGACTAGCTAATGTATATAAAGACAACAAAGCAAAATAAGCACAAAAACCAATAAATACAAGTCAAACGAATCCGTATCCATAGTACAAGTCATCACCTAGGTTATAGCGTCTAAGCCCAACTGTGCCAAGTCTCAATATAGTCAATCCGAACCAGTACATAACAATAGTATCACAACAAGTCATCACCTATGTTATAGCATCTAAACCCAACTGTACCAAGTCTCAGTATAATCAATCTGAACTAGTATATCACAATAGTATCACCACAAGTCATCAGAATCAAAGGTACAATGCAATGCAATAATGCATGTATGATGAATGCAATGCATATGCACCGTACACATGTACTCTGATGATGGAACATCATATCTCGACAGCATAACCTATGGGGGACCCGGGAAGTCCATGTACCACTCTCACTATCCCGATAAAGACCTCGGGCATTGGACACTCAATCGTTCCCGGCAAGAAACCTTGGGCAACGTACACTCAGTCTACTCTGGTAAATGACCTTGTATCACGGACTTTCATCTTTCTTTTGAACTCTCTGACAGAAACCTCAGAGGCTATACTCCCTCACTTCCATCATCAGTACTATAATCGTGCAGTATGAATCATGAAAATGAGTATGAATACGATGCAATGTAATTTCAACAACCAATTCAATCCAAAATAGTACCACCCAGGGCACACAAGTAACATCAATAATAAGGCTACACAATAAGCCATAAAGAAATCACAATCTTATCTTAATGTTGATCGAATAAAGTACCGCAATATTGTAGTCATGATATATCACTAGTCACCATTTCCCAATGTCTCAACATGGAAACGAGCAAATGACAAATAGAATAAGATAAGTAAATCAGCACAACGGGGTGGCTAGCCCCCAAATGATACAACAAGGCCCAACCAAAGACAATATCCAACCCAACTTTGCACCCGAAGGTTTACATGCATTCTCCAACAATATCATCTAAACATACGCTTTGCTAATAGAAGTCTCGCCATAAGGTAAATCATAACCTACCTGGAAAGCCGAACAGCAAGCCTCCAATAATCAAACCTTAGTCTATCCAACCCATTTTTCTTAGGCCATGCGGGCACTTACCTTCCCACCTCGGTAAGTGAACCCTTATCCCAATAATGAACTAATACATAAATTGAAGAGGTTAAGTAGCAGAAATCAATAAATACGTAAGTCTCACTATATATATAGTTAGCTAGTAGTAAAAAGTGTGGAAGACAGTAAATAGCCCCAGGGTCTAGTCTGAAAAATACAAGAGCATCTAGGGAGAATAATACAATCTGGAAGTACTAATACATGATATCTATGTCTCTGGAATAAAAGTAAGACATGTAATAGGAAGGTCTTCAAGGTCAGCGGATGCCATGCTCACCCTGAAAACTCGAGTGGAAGCTGAAGATTCGCTCAGCCATGGGTCAGAGAAGCAGATTCGACTTGGTACTCTGCATTCATAAAAGGATGCAACAAGTGCAGGTCAATACAAACAACAGTACTGGTAGGTATCATTAGAGAAGCGGAACCCCCAAGCTCAGACATCTCGAACTCTGAATCTACCCATCATCGACTGACTAAGTATAGTTAATACAATTCAGAAGATAAAGCAGATAAACAAGGAATCTAGCAAGTATAAGACAATATAATCACACCCAGATATCCATCATCGCCTACGTAAATGTTACACCCCTCGTGTTAGTAGTGGTAGAACCTATGATTTCCTAGTCGGGTATGCCCTTGGAATAGAGACCCAAGCTTGCGTTTGGAGGTGGAAAATGTCTTACCCCATGTACGAGGGTATCAGCAGATATTCCTGGAAATTTATAGAGTTAGAAGTTGAACAAATCGAATCGATGCGATCTGAACTGAATAAGAAAAAATCTGCAGGACACCGGTCATCGTCGACGGGTCATCAACATGTTCGACGGACCGTCGACGTGCGGCATCGACAGGGTCCTGCAGCCTTGCATCTGCAGGCACCGATCGACGGGCGTGTCGACGGGCCATTAACCCGCTCGTCAAACCGGACTGCTATAGCCTTTTTGGCTTCCAAGTATAAATAGATGGTTCACGATCTTATTTCATATTTTACTCCTTTCCAAATCAGAAAAACCCTAAGATATTCTCTCCCAATAATTTTCATCATATTAGTGAAGATTTGACAAGACCCGGACCCGGTAATCCCGAGATGGTGAAGAAGAGGGTTGCTTCTAGGGTTTCTTCAAGGTTGTGAAATTTAGGGAGTTGAAGTTGAAGTGATCCTCGGGATTATTAACCCCTCAAGGTATGTAAATGATTTCTACCCTTATATTTAAGTTGAGTATCAAGAGTTTTAGTGATTCTAAGTGAAGAGGGGGTATTTGTGGGGATAGTAAGTTGATGGAAGACAAGATAGTGACTTAGGGTTATTTTAAGAGATGATTGGGATTGGATTTGAATATATTTTGATATATATATGTGTGTGTGTGTGTGTGTGTTGTCATTGTGTTATGGGTATTGTAGTTGATGTTGGACCGAATGATAAGTTGAAGAGTTGTTAAGCTTATAAGGGAAATATTGCCCATAAATTGTCAAGCTCTATTCGTATTTGAGGATGGTTAGTAAGCAAAGTAAATAACCTAATTAAGCTCTATGTCATCTTAATTGTAGATTTGCAAGTTCGAGAGGTAGAAGTTGGACGATTGAGTATACTTCCAGGTATGTTAAGGTCATTCTTTTCTTCTTTTGGCATGATCCTATGATATGATCCCACAAGTGAGTAAGCGAGCTTCCATATTACTCTACTCTTAGAAGCATTAGAAGTACTTCAGTCTTTGATGTTCATGTACCCCATTTATGAGTGATCCTTCTGTTCATGGGTCCAGTCTTATGTAGCCAGCTCTGTGCATACAGTTTATTCATGCATTACATTCATTATATATTTATGTACATTGACCCGTGACTAGAAGGAATTATATACATGAATATTAGATATATGTAAAGTATGAGGAGAGATATAGGCGTTATATACGCATTACTACTATGATGATGATATTGATTATGGCCGCAGAGGAGCCAATATGATATGACGAGATGCCATAGAGGCTTACAAGCGTTATATACGCATATACACCGGGCGTTATATGCACACACACATCGGGCGTTATATGCACACACATATCGGGCGTTATATACGCACACATATAGACGCACGACCATCATTGATAGGTATGAGCATGCATATTATGTGCCCACAGAGGCATTGTCAGTTACACAGATTTATGCAGATACTAGTTCATACAAGTACGTGCAGTCAGTCATTTCAGTTTATGAGTTCAGATCTTATTCATGATTCTTATGTATATATATTGTTCTTATACCTTACATACTCGGTACATTATCTGTACTGACTCCCGCGTTATCGGGGGGGGGCTCGCGTTTATGCCGCGCGGTATAGGGAGGAGACAGGTGGTCCAGCTCAGTAGGACTTCTAGATCTAGCAGTGATCAGTACGCTCCATTTGATCCGGAGCTACAGACAGTTTTGGTATGCCCTATAGATATGTATGCATATGGGTATGATGGGGCCACGTCCCGTCCTTTCTACAATTTTTATTTCGAGAGGTACGTAGAGCAGTCGTATGTAGTAGTTAGATGATGTAGCCTCGTCGGCTTCTATTCTTTTGTGTATAGTATATGTAGCGCCTAGCCGAGTGCTTGCACTGTTCTTCCGCATGTTGTATATATATGCAGATTGTACAGAGTTCTGATGTTTCTCTCTATGAGATCAGTTCATGCCATTTATGGGCTTTTGATGTTCAGTATGTTTCAGATACGTGGTTAGGGGTGTTTGGTCGCTAGAGGTCAGACTCCCGTCACGGCTCATCGGTTTGGGTCATGACAAAAGTGGTATCCGTGCAGTTCCGTCCTAGGGTTGTCTACAGACCGTGTCTAGTAAAGTCTTATTTATGGGCGTGTTGTCCACCACACTTATAAACAGGAGGCTATCGGACATTTAGGATGATGTCATTCTTTCTCCCTTAGATAGAGCCCTGTGTTAAGCGTTCCCTTCTGATGAATTATTCTGATTTCAGCAATGCCCCGCAAGAAAGCTACAGCTACCCAGAAGGGCAAGAGAGCGACAGGTGAGGCCACTAGTCGTACTCGACAGGCCACAAGGGCCCAGGATGAGATTCATAGTGAGGGGCTGTGTGAGACATCGCATACCCCGCCTCCAGCACCAGCACCAGCTCCAGTTCTTCAGCCGGATGTAGAGGGACAGGATGTACGGGATGCCGTATTGTTGTTCACCAGATTAGTAGCTGCCTAGGCTCAGCGGCACGGAGTAGGTGTTGACCATGCAGACAGGGCCAGTAGTTCGAGGGTTAAGACCTTCCTTGGGTTAGGTCCTCCCGAGTTTTCTGTGATAAAGCAAAATATAGACCCCCATGATTTCATTGATGGTATGCAGAGGACCTTGAGGGTTATGCACGTAGATAAGGTTGAGTCAGTGGAGTTGGCTTCATATAGACTCCGGGATATTTCGATATTGTGGTATCAGGCATGGGAGTTATCTAGGGGAGAAAATGCCCCTTCAGCCGTGTGGTGAGAGTTCTCAGATGCTTTTCTTCGCCATTATTTACCTCCAGAGGTCCGACGGGCTCGAGCAGATAGGTTCCTACGTATTGAGTAGGGCAGTATGAATGTGTAAGAGTATTGTGTACACTTCCATTCCTTGGCTAGATATGCCCCAGCCATAGTGGCAGAGATCGAGGATAGAGTTCATCGCTTTGTAGCCGGTCTAGGGCCACACTTGATAGATGAGTGTACGACTGCTGCAGTACAGCCAGGCATGGACATCTCCTGTATACAGGCGTATGCACAGAATTTGGAGTATCGCAAACGCTAGCGGAGGATAGAGCGTGAGCGTTACCGGAGCCGTGGTAAGAGGGCTAGATCTTTTGAGATGGTTAGTGAGTTCAGGCGAGGACAGAGACAACAGCATCCTAGGTATTCTTATTAGCTGACAGCGAGTGCACCTCCGCGGTTTCTAGGTCCGAGGTTTGACCGGTCTTCTTATTTCGGAGCGGGCCAGAGTTTTAGAGCATCAGGCTCTCAGTACCGACCAGCGTCAAGCCAGATGAGGACCCTTTTGCTGCGATGTACCCCGTATGGCAAGTTACATGCAGGTCAGTGTCGGCTGGGTTCAGATGTTTGCTATGCTTATGGAAAGCCAGGCCACAGGATGAGAGAGTGCCCGATAGGGGTTGGTACAGGTATGGTTCAGCCTACAGGGTCTGTGGCTGGCTCATCTTCTGTAGTGTGCCCTTCAGGGCAAGTTTTTCGAACGCCCGGCAGGCGAGGTAGGGGAGGAGTGGAGCATCCAGCTCGAGCGGTCCTCAGTACCGCGTGTATGCATTGGCTGGTAGACAAGACCGCGAGACGTCTCCTGATGTTGTTACATGTATATTATCAGTTTCCTCCCATGATGTTTATGCACTGATTGATCCAGGTTCCACTTTATCATATGTTACGCCCTTTGTTGCCGGCAAGTTTGGGATAGAGCCCGAGTTGATTAAACCTTTTGAGGTTTCTACGCCAGTTGGTGATCCGGTTATAGTTAAGTGGGTATACCGAGACTGTGTTGTTTTAGTTTGTGACCGCCAAACCATAGCATAGCTAATTGAGTTAGATATGATTGATTTTGATGTTATTATGGGCATGGACTGGTTGGCTTCTTGTTATGCTAATGTTGATTGTAGAGCAAAGATGGTTCGATTCCAGTTTCCAGGCGAGCCAGTCCTAGAGTGGAAGGGCAATGCTGCTTCGCCTAGGGGTAGGTTTATTTCCTACCTTAAGGCAGAAAGAATGATCCGAAAAGGGTATATTTTTCACCTAGTTCGAGTTCAAGATGTGCAAGCAGAGTCGCAGACTCTTCAATCTGTTCCTGTTGCTAATGAGTTTCCAGAGGTGTTTCCGGACGAGCTTCCAGGCATTCCCCTAGAGAGGGAGATTGATTTTACTATTGATCTATTGCCAGACACTCAGTCAATATCTATTCCTCCTTATAGGATGGCACCTACGGAGTTGAGAGAATTGAAAGAGTAGTTGAAAGATTTGCTCGAGAAGGGCTTTATTAGGCCTAGTACATCACCGTGGGGAGCGCCGGTGTTATTTGTAAGAAAGAAGGATGGCTCTTTGCGAATGTGTATTGATTATAGGCAATTGAATAGAGTGACTGTAAAGAATAAGTATCCGCTCCCGAGGATCGATGATTTATTCGATCAGTTACAACGCGCTAAATATTTCTCGAAGATAGACTTGAGATCAGGATATCACCAGGTCAGGGTCAAGGAAGAGGACATTCCGAAGACGGCATTCCGGACTAGGTATGGCCACTATGAGTTTCGTGTTATGTCGTTCGGGCTGACTAACGCCCCAGCCGTATTCATGGATTTGATGAATCGCGTATTCAGGCCCTTTCTAGATTTGTTTATGATTGTGTTCATAGATGATATTATGGTTTATTCGCGGGGCGGGCGATCATGTGAACATATCGGGACGGTGCTTGGAATTCTTCGAGGTAAATAGTGGTATGCTAAGCTTTCTAAGTGTGAGTTCTGGTTGAACTCTGTGGCTTTTCTGGGTCACATTATTTCAAAGGAAACCGTTAGAGTGGATGCCCAGAAGATTGAGGCTGTGAAGAATTGGCCAAGGCCCATGACACGAACAGAGATACGTAGTTTCTTGGGCTTGGCAAGTTATTATAGAAGGTTTGTAGAAGGATTTTCCTCTTTTTTAGCCCCATTGACCAAATTAACTCAGAAATCAGCTAAGTTCCAATGGACAGATGATTGTGAACAGAGTTTTCAGACGTTGAAGGATAAGTTGACTTCAGCACCAGTTTTGACTCCTCCAGAAGGAGCAGATGGCTATGTGGTATATTGTGATGCTTCAGGTGTTAGATTGGGCTATGTGTTGATGCAGCATGATAAAGTTGTCGCTTATGCTTCTAGACAGTTGAAGAAGCACGAGAAGAATTATCCAACCCATGATCTTGAGTTAGAGGCAGTGATTCATGCCTTGAAGATATGGAGGCACTACTTATACGGTGTCCATGTTGATATCTATACTGATCATAAGAGTCTCCAGTACATCTTTAAGTAGAAGGACTTGAACTTGAATCAGAGGCGATGGTTGGAGAGGTTAAAAGACTCTCATGTGGATATTCTGTACCATTCCGGGAAGACTAATGTCATAGCCGATGCCCTCAGTCTTAAATCTATGGGTAGCTTGTCACACGTGCCGCCAGAGAGAAGAGAAATGGTCCGTGAGGTTCATCGATTAGCTAGCCTCGGAGTTCGATTGATCGATTCGGGGGATGCAGGAGTTTCTATTTAAGACACAGCGGTATCATCCTTAGTAGTAGAGATAAAGGAGCGTCAGTATGAGGATCATGTTTTAGTTCATTACCGAGATACAACACCTCAGAAAGAAAAGACACCCTTTGTGATCACAGGTGATGGAGTACTCCGGTATCGAGGCAGATTATGTGTCCTTAACGTTGCAGGGCTCCGCCGGCAGGTTATGGGAGAGGCACATTACTCCCGCTATTCTATTCATCCCAGCTCAACGGAAGATGTATCATGATCTCAAGAAAGTTTATTGGTGGAATGGTATGAAGAGAGATATAGCAGAATTTGTCGCTCAGTGTCCAAATTGTCAGCAGGTCAAAATAGAGCACCAGAAGCCTGGAGGTCTATTGCAGGCTATGGAGATTCTGACATGGAAGTGGGAGGTAATTAGTATGGACTTTATTATGGGGTTGTCCCGTACTCAGCGGAAGTGTGATTCGATATGGGTCATAGTTGATAGGCCTACAAAGTCGGCTTTCTCTGCATTCGTCGAACTACTTATGCAGTCGAGGATTATGCAAAGCTTTATCTTAAAGAGGTTGTACGACTTCATGATGTTCCTACAACTATTTCAGATAGGAGAGCACAGTTAACAGCCAAATTCTAGAAGTCTTTTCAGTAAGGATTGGGGACTCGGGTGAGCCTTAGTACTGCATTTCACCCCCAGACAGATGGACAACCAGAGCGTACTATACAGACCCTTGAGGATATGCTTAGAGCTTGTGTACTTGACTTTCAATGCAGTTGGGATGATCATTTTTCTCTTATCGAGTTTGCATATAATAATAGTTACCATTCCAGTATTCAGATGGATCTTTATGAGGCCTTATATGGGCAGAGATATAGATCACCCATAGGATGGTTCGATGTCGAGGAGAATCAGTTAGTAGGCCCACACTTAATTCAGCAAGCAGTTGATAAGGTGAAAGTGATTAGAGAGAGGTTGCTCACAACTCAGAGCCGACAGAAACCCTATACGGATAATCGGCGACGTAAGCTAGAGTTCGAGATAGGCGACTGGGTGTTCCTGAAAGTTTCGCCTATGAAGGGAGTGATGAGGTTTGGCAAGAAGGGTAAGTTGAGCCCTCGATATATCGGGCCATATAAGATCATTCGTATAGTGGGTACAGTGGCATATGAGCTAGGATTGCCTTCTGAGTTAGAGTCGGTACATCTAGTATTTCATGTATCAATGCTTCGTAAGTGTATCGGAGATCCTTCGAGAGTGGTACCAGTGAATGATATTCAGGTGACCGAGCAGTTATCATACGAAGAAGTTCCAGTGGCTATATTAGATAGAGAGACAGTCCGTCGGTACTGGACTAAGGATGTAGCTTCAGTTAAAGTCTTGTGGAGGAATAAGAATGTTGAGGAAGTGACTTGGAAAGCAGAAGAGTCAATAAAGACTGAGTACCCGCATTTGTTCCCAGCAGTACAGGAGGTTCGATCTGAGACATCATCACCCCCATATATTATTTCATTTCAGTTATCGTGATTGGTCGTGTGAGGCCATGGTATTGTGTGTTATAGTATATAGCCCTGTGTGGCATTATTTTGAGTTACTGCGTGCAGGATGGGTTGGTATAAGTACAGGAAAAACTTTGCCAAAATTTTTATAACCCAGGAAGGTTCAAACATTCGAGGACAAATGTTCCTAAGGGGGGGGGAGAATGTTACGCCCCTCGTGTTCGTAGTGGTAGAACCTATGATTTCCTAGTCGGGTATGCCCTTGAAATAGAGACCCGAGCTCGAGTTTGGAGGTAGAAAATGTCTTACCCCGTGTTCGAGGGTATCAGCAGATATTCCTAAAAATTTATAGAGTTAGAAGTTGAACGAATCAAATCGACGCGATCTGAACTGAATTAAAAAAATTCTGCAGGACACCAGTCATCGTCGATGGGTCGTCAACATGTTCGACAGACCCTCGACGTGTGGCATTGACAGGGTCTCGCAGCCTTGCATCTGCAGGTGCAGGTCGACGGGGCAAGTCGATGGATCATCGCCACGACGACGGGCCATCGACCCGCTCGTCCAACCGGACCGTTGTAGCCTTTTTGGCTTCCAAGTATATGGTTCACAACCTTATTTCATATTTTACTCCTTTCCAAATCAGAAAAACCCTAATATATTCTCTCCCAATCATTTTCATCGTATTAGTAAAGATTTGATCAGACTCGGACCCCGTAAACCCGAGATGGTGAAGAAGAAGGTTGCTTCTAGGGTTTCTTCAAGGTTGTGAAGTTTAGGGAGTTGAAGTTGAAGTGATCCTTGGGATTCTTGACCCCTCAAGGTATGTAAATGGTTTCTACCCCTATATTTCAGTTGAGTATCAAGAGTTTTAGTGATTCTAAGTGAAGAGGGGGTATTTATGAGGATAGTAAGTTGATGGAAGACAAGATAGTGACTTAGGGTTATTTTAAGAGATGATTGGGATTGGATTTGAATATATTTCGATATGTATATATGTGTGTTGTCATTGTGTTATGAGTATTGTGGTTGATGTTGGACCGAATGAGAAGTTGAAGAGTTGTTAAGCTTATAAGGGAAATATTTCCCATAAATTGCCAAAGCTCTATTCGTATTTTAGGATGGTTAGTAAGCGAAGTAAATAGCCTAATTAAGCCTTATGTCATCTTAATTGTAGACTTGCAAGTTCAAGAGGTAGAAGTTGGACAATTGAGTATACTTCCAGGTATGTTAAGGTCATTCTTTTCTTCTTTTGGCATGATCCTATGATATGATCCCATAAGCGAGTAAGCAAGCTTCCATATTACTCTACTCTTAGAAGCATTAGAAGTAATTCAGTCTTTGATGTTCATGTACTCCATTTATGAGTGATCCTTGCATTCGTAGGTCCCGATCTTATGTAGCCAGTTCTGTGCATACAGTTTATTCATGCATTACATTCATTATATATTTATGTGCATTGACCCGTGACTAGAAGGCGTTATATACATACATATTAGATATATGTAAAGTATGAGGAGAGATATAGGTGTTATATTGTTATGGCCCGTACTTTGTACGTTCGGATATTCCGAGATAGTCGAGGAATGTCGAGGGCAAGATCATTTTTCGAAGTGATTTTAATGTGCAAGTTGCCTAGGAATATTATTTATGAACATTAGTGGTATGGAAATGTCGAGAAAGGCCAAGGGAGAAAAAGAAAAATTTGCAAAATGGCCCATGGTAATATTGTGGAAGGCTAGGGGCAAAATGGTAATTTCACAAAGTGTTCAAGAAAGTTCTTGAAGGACCAAAGTGTTTAAGAAGTTTCTTAAAGTGGCCATGTTGGCCATGTGGTATGTACTTATGTGTCCACATTTTTATTTAATGGGGGTAAATTATAAAAATATATGGACCAAAGCTTGCATGGCAAGACTTAAGTATTGATCTTTATTTTTGAGAAAATTCAAGAAAAGAAAAGAAAATTCTAGAAAAGAAAAAGTGGAGGAGAGGGCATGTGCCCCTCACATGATCTTAAAGACTATATATATATATATAGAAGGGAGGTCATCTTTTAATTAGAAGAGTGGAGAGAAAGAAAGAAAGAAAGAAAGAAACAAAAAAAAAAAAAAGAGGGTGTTCGGCCAAGCCTTGGCCGAACATGGCCCATGGAGAGAACAAGTAAAGGAATTATTTTTCCTTAGCATTCCAAGCAAATGAAACGTCCTCTACAACATGGAAGAATCATGGGAACAAGAAAATCATTCATTGGTACAAATCATAACCCTAAGCCAAGAGGGAAGTTGAATGGAAAAGGTAATAACCAACCTTCCTTTATGTGTTATAGATACTTGGTACATGTTGTTGTAAGGTGAAACGGATGAAAAACATGAAACCATGCATATTGTAGTTGTGGCCGTGGGCTTGCATTGTTAGCCGTGTGTGTTATGTTGTATGGAAAGAAAATGGATTAATGTTATGTAGTGTGTTGCTAGTTGTTGTGTTGAGGAATCCATGATGAAAAATGAAGGTTTGATGGCTTAAAATGAAGTTGTAATCGCTATCGGAATGTTGGAGAAGTTAATGCAACATTAGCTTGAATTTTTGTATTGCATGAGTAATAGTGTTAATGCATGGTTGATAATATGGATTGTGAATCTAGAGTAAGAGAAATGTGTGGGTTGGCAAGTTATGGTGCCTTAATTCTATTTGATATTTTAGTTGTTGTTGTGTGGATCCTATGTTGTTAATAAAAGCTTAATGATCCTAGTGAAGTTGTAGTAGTTGGAGACTTGTTTTAGAAGTTATGTGAATTGAATATAATGTTCTTGCATGTATGGAAGATAAGGTTGTTGGTATGGTATTGTTTGTGCATCATGGAAGAAGTTAGTGTAACATTAATGTGGTTCTTACATATATGTATGAATAAATTTGTTAATGCATGGTTTGGAGGATTGAAAGCTTGGTTGTAGTAATTGAATTTGAAAGAAGGAAATGTGTCGTTATTGTTGTATGGATATTGGAAGGCTTCGGGTAAAGTAGTATGTTGATTGAGTTGTTGGAAGATTATGTGAATAGAATAGAATTGAATTGAATTGAATTAGATTGAATTGAATATTGAAGTATTGCTAGAATACTTGTTGGTATTGTTGATAGTTTGGCCGGGTTAAATTCCCGGATTTGTTGTTGATTAAAATTGGCCGAGTTAGAATCTCGGGGATGGCGCATTTACAGGGGAAATCTTTGCGAAATTCACAGTAGACAAATGTTGATTCAAGATTTGGATTCTTAAGGACTCTAATTAATGTTTGGTAAATGTGACCAAAGTGTAGATTTTGGAGGATTTGGAACTTGAATTTGGAATCGCGTAAGAAGCGGAAAAGGTATGTAAGGCTTTACTCTTCCTTCTTTGGCATGTCCTAGACATAATAGGCTTGGATACGAGCCTCGGGGACTACTCTATCTCTAGAAACCTAAGTTTGAATTTGACCACTATTCAGTCAATAGAATTGAATTAGACTTTCTATGTTTCATTGGAAAAGTAGCTTGAATATATGCAACTTTCACAAGTGGGTCGGAATGTCCCAAAATTTTTGTAGGCAACTCTATCAAGTCTAGAATTCTAAAGTGAAAATTTCTTTCTAATAAGTTGTAAATGTTTTCCAAGATGCCCATATTTTCCAAAAACTAAGTTTAAAAAGATTGAAAGCTTTTTTATGACTTAAACGATGAATGTGATTTCCTAATGACAACGATGGCGTCAAATATGAGAAAATGTCTATGACGATATGTTGACGATATGTTCTCACCATGATATGACAATATGAAAATGCTAAGTCATTTCTTGATTCCTCAACTCTATTATGGATAATGACTACTTTAAAGGCTCCAAGCATATAAAATGATACCTTATGATTCTGTTATATGTTTTCCCTTGATGACACTCTTCTTTGGTAGTCTCCCCTTATGATTATTGTTCCTTCAGGTGAGACATGACGATCCCGATTGTTCCATAATGTAATCGGAGGTTTCGACCTTATGTCACTCCGATGGATACATGATTTTCCTTGGGCTCTCTGCATGCTTACATGATATATGTATATGTACGGGGGGTGGGGGAGGGGATATATGGGGGATGGGAAGGGACACATGTTTCATTGCCACACAGTCGGTGGCGTTATATCATCCCGGACGCGGATATGTGGGCGAGCCGACGTATTTACTGCGCTATGTGGGCGAGCCGACGTTGTTCGGCGCTATGATATGGTATGACATGACATGACATGATATGATATGATATGATACGATCCGTTTTATTCTCACATGTATAAGAACAAGAAATGTTTTCAAAGGAAAGCTAAGCATGCATGGCATCCGCCCCCAGGGGCACTCCTAAGCACAGGTTACTCTGTTATCCTATGATATGTTCTATGTTTCCATGCAGTTATTGTTCATATGTATATTTCTTACTATGTTACTATTCATGCTTTACATACTCGGTACATTGTTCGTGCGACCCCTCTTCTTCGTGGGCGTTTCATGCCGCGCGGTACACCCGGATGATGCGAGGTTAGCATAGAAGATGTTCCGAGCGTAGTTGGCGAGCTCCGTTTGCTGCGAGTGTGGCCGAGTCAGAGCTTGTATGCTAGGATTTACGATTGCAGTTAGAGACTTTGCAGACAGAGTCGTGGGTCTAGAGTGTCAGTTTTGAAAATGGTTCCACTAGCCGATGTGCTTTTATTATACATTATGTTACAGAGTCCTTATACTTACAGATTGTGTTTAATTTGAGAAACGACAAAAAGATTTTGGAAGTTTTACCATGTATTCTATTTTTGGTTAATCTAAGAATCCTAAGAAAGTATGTATGTAATAAGAGTCAGCGGGTTCGCTCGGCTCCAAATATGGGGTCGGGTGCCCATCACACCCTAGTAAAGTCGGGGTGTGACATATATACGCATTACTACTATGATGATGATATTGATTATGGCTATAGAGGAGCCAATATGATATGACGAGATGCCATACAGGCTTACAGGCGTTATATACGCACATACATCAGGCGTTATATACGTACACATATAGATGCACGACCATCATTGATAGGTATGAGCATGCATATTATGTGCCCACGAAGGCATTGTCGATTACACGATTTATACGATTTAAGCGAGATACTAGTTCATACAAGTACATGCAGTCAGTCATTTCAGTTTATGAGTTCAGATCTTATCCATGATTCTTATGTATATATGTTGTTCTTATGCCTTACATACTCGGTACATTATCCGCACTGACTCCCCATTGCTCGGGGGGCTGTGTTCATGCCCGCAGGTATAGGGAGACAGACAGGTGGTCCTGTTCAGTAGGACCTCTAAGATCTAGCAGTGGTCAGTACGCTCCATTTGATCGGGAGCTACAGTCAGTTTTGGTATGCCCCTTTTGAGATGCGTATGCATATGGGTATGACGGGGCCCTGTCCCGTCCTTTCTATAGCTTTTATTCGGTGAGGGTGCGTAGACAGTTGTATGTAGTAGTCAGATGATGTAGCCTTGTCGGCTTCTATTCTTTTGTGTACAGTATATGTAGTAGCCTAGCGGGCTTGCACTGTTCTTCCGCATGTCGTGTATATATATGCAGATTGTAAAGAGTTTTGATATTTCTCTCTATGAGATCAGTTTATGCCATTTATGGGCTTTTGATGTTCAGTATGTTTCGGATACGTGTTTAGGGGTGTTTGGTCGCTAGAGGTCAGACTCCCGTCACGGCTCATCGATTTGGGTCGTGACAGTAAAGAATCTAGACCCAAATCTTTCAAGTCCGAATGTATCCGATCCAATCCAATCACCACAATAGAATCATCACGATCTATCATCATAACAGAGTCATCACAATCCAAACATCACAACGTCTCAATCAAGTCACAATGCAATGCAGTGCAATAATGGTATGAATGCGATGCCATGCCATGCAAACGAGGTGTACACATGTACTCCAGACGAAAATATCGACGTCTCGGTAGCACAACCCAGCATGACTCGCGAAGTCTAAGGGCCACCCGTCCGGATATTTACCCAACAGGCAGACGGGACCCTGGCTAATTGCTCATCGGGGAGTCTCACCGGCACCACCCTGGGGGACTGACAGAGTCCATGCACTAATAAAGATTCCGAAATAACATCGGAATCGGCCATGCAACAACGATGCTGGAATAGCTCATTGGACATCAGCCATCTCACAGTCACTTAAGTCAAAGAGTCTGTCAAATATCAGTTTTACACAATCAACAATTCCAGAATTGAACCTCGGACATCGGCCTTCTCACAATAACTCAAGTAAAATAATTCGTCAAATATCAGTTTCGCCCAATCAACGATACCGGCTCATCACCAGGTATCGGCCATGTATGAATATGAGAGAATACGTGCAATCCGTATATAAATTGATTAAGTTAAATAAAACAAGTACCACAACGGGGTACGCCAACAAGTATCACATCACAATACCAACAGTGGGTATGCCAACATATATCAATAAGTCAAGTACCAACAATGGATATGCCAACAATATAACCAAATACAAATACCAACCACAGGTATGTCAATTATATTCAAATCAAGACGACAAGATAGAAGTCGATAATTACCAACTACACATGGCATCAAGCCAACACAATTGAATAATCAATCATGCAAAACGGGGTGGCTAGTCCCAACACACATCAGGGCCCAACCTAAGGCAATATCCATCCCAACTTTATACTCGAAGGTTCACATGCTTTCTTTGACCTTATAATCTAAATATGTGATTCACTATACATAGTGTCATTAAAGGTAAACCATAACCTACCTGGACTGCTGAACCGCAGCACCAACAAGTCACTCTTTTGCCTTGCCCTTTCTCTGAAGCTCATAACCAAAGTAGTCTAAGCATAATCGAATTCTATATTATAAATTATGAATAATAATACTAATATTGCTATGATATCAACTAGGTCCATTTTAACCCTAGAAATTGGGAATACGGGCCCACAAGGGCAAAATGGGAAATTCGCCGGCAAAATACCAAATTAAGTACTAAGCTACCATATTTCCACCCTTAATTGTTGATTTAGCTCAATAATTAGTCTAGATTCTGATTTCATGTAAAACTCCCAAATTGGGTATAAACCCTAAATTTCCAAATCCGAAATCAACGTTAAAAGTGGAAGATCTATGATTAATGAGCCTAGATTAGTCAATAACTAACAAAACATCACCAATTTATTTATTAATCATTCTAAGAACAATATTCTTCCAAACCATCTTTCAACTCTTACCACCTTGGGTTCATTAAGGGAGAAGGGGGAATCTTAACATGATTATGGTTTAAGGGAAGAATGAAGAAGTAAGTAGGAATTACCTCCAAGATTTTCCTTCAAATATCCTTAAGAGCAGTTTCTTCAAGCTCAAATATCGAAATGAGGTAAAATGAGGGTCTAGGGCTTTTTAACACTTTATCAATATTATTAACTGCCCGTCACCTACTGAAGCGGTACTTGGACAACCCCAGCAGCGCCACCGCAGCGACTACCTGGCTGCTTCAGCGGTAATGACTAAAATTCAATGACCGCTCCGGCCAGGCCGGGACTCGCTCTCGCCGTCTTCTTCTTGTCACTTCGCCGCAGGCACCGAAACCAACCAAGATTTCCTTTCGATCCGATTTTTTGACTAATTCCCGAGCCCATCTGCTCACATACCAGACACATAGTCCCACATAAAAACGCACTACGAACGTGCCTACAGCCTCACAATTCCAAACAGAGGTTCTCGTTAATCGAGCAAACCCCCAGTGCCTTAATTCCAAATTTCCATCCCAAGTCCCGAAATGCTCCCCAGTGCATTAGGAACCGAACCAAACACACACAAGTTCTAAACAACTATCCAGACCTCTCGAAATCGATGAAATTCTGAAAAAGGTTCATCTGCCCAAAAGTCAACTTTGGGTCAACCATGTTTCACTTTAAGCCTATATTTTCACCAAAGTTATCCGAATTCGGTCTAGGCACCCCGGGAAGCATATCAACAGTTCTCTAGGGTCAAAACCGAGCTAATTAATGCTCGGGAATGGGTGAAAATATCGAAAGAACTATAACGACCAAACGGGTCGTTAGATCAGATACCAATTGACATTGCTCGTCCTCGAGTGAAAAAAAGAAAGAAAGTAGGGAAATACCTGAATCAGTGAACAATGCAGGGATAACGGTACCGTGACCACTAGAGGGACCATGAAGGGTACCGAGCTAGTCTACCAGCACCACTGCTTAACCTTATCATCGACTCACCTTGGACATATACCATCCTTAACACACAGTTTACTCGGGAAATTCGTTCGTTTACTTCTCAACATACACATATGCACAGATGTACATAAGCCCACAAGGCAACAAAATGATATATATAGAGTTTACACTGAAGAGATCATATAACATCTATTACCCATACATAAGTATCTACGAGCCTCTATGAAGAAACTTTATAATCATAAAGACGGGACATGACCCCGCCATGCCCCAAATATGTACACAAAAGAATATACCAATACACTGCAACTTCGGAGTGGTGGAGTGCCCCCTGTATATCTGCTGATAAAGCTCCTAGGGGTCTGTGTCGTCTTCATGTCCACCTGCGGGCATGAACGCATCGACCATAAAAGAAAGGACATCAGTATGAATAATGTACTGAGTATGTAAGGCATGTACAATAACATAACAAAGAAGTAAGAAGGCATAAGATAAAGGATAACTTTTAATGCGGTGCCTTTTAAGCGGCGAGTCATGCATGCTAACTTTTACTTTTAAAACCACATCATAACACATATACATATACATAAGTAAGGCATGTGAAGTATATGTATATCATCGCTAACCGCGTCCGGGATAGTCATCTCCATACCCACTAGTGGTGACTGCCCATTCAATTAGGCCGGTGCAACTATCATTATCCATAAGCCACCCACCGGCACCCAACGTAGTAGTATCTGCCCCGGCCAAATAGGCCCTGTATAATCATATATATACAAATAGCACGGATGTGAGCCCAATTAAAGCTACAATCATACAGGTGACGTAAGGTCGGTGACCTCGGATTTACGTTATCAGATAAATCATCGTCGCTATGTCCTTTTAAAGGAACTAATATACATGGGGTGAGGCAACAACACGAAATAACATCAATGAAATCACTAAATTAAGGTTATCAAGCTCATAATAGCCTCGTCTCATAGGCTTCGGAGATCTCTAGAAATAACATCGTTATCATGAGTCATTATCATAGAAGACGTCTCTCTCTAGCTCTGACGAACTCTTGGAACGTAATATTTCAGCTTTTGGGACGTAAGAAGGTCATGGAATACATGGAAGATAGAATATATAAGAGTCATGCCTTTGTGAAAGAAGCGACTAGCCTCACATACCTGTGCGTCTCCTTAATGACTAGACGCTTTCCTTCAGCTCACGATTACGCATTCAAGGGATTCATGCTTAAAATTAGATCATTACGCATGCTTGAATTTAAGCTAAAGCGATTAAAAGGGCTAATGAAAATTGGACAGCATCTCCTTTGTTTCGACAACTTTCTCCATATAATAAAATAGCTCCCAAACATCATAGCAACTCTCATAATATTATAATCAATAGATTTTTCAAGTTAAACATTGCTTACATCTCAAATTTACCTTTAAGGTCATCCATAACCATAACTACAATACAACACTATATTCATTCTTCATATAATACTTCCTCAGCATCATTAGCATCATTCATAATAAGATTATGCTCATCTTATACTAAGAATTATGACTCAAGTCAAGTTAGTATTCAAGGGTGTCCTTAAATCCATGTTTGAGCTTCATACTCTTCTTTCTTCCTTCATTCAAGTTATTCAACAACCAAATACTCTTAATAACATGAAATAAATGTAAAACTCACCTTTAACCATATAAAAATAATCTTTGGGTTAACATTCTTCACTTGAGAGAAACCCCAACTTCAATTCCAAAGAAAATCTTGTACACAACCTAATAAGCTTGTCTACACCTAATTCTCTTGAGTTTTGGTTTTTGATCTTTGATTTCTCTTGGATTTATGTTGGTATGATATAGAGAGTTCTAGAGGTTTTGAAAGTTGGAGATGATGAAAAATAATTAAAACGAACTTGGGGCCTCTTTTTATAACATTTCCAAAAATACGCACAGTCGATGTTATACGGACACATATACGGTCCGTATATCTGACTGTATAATGCTTCCAGTGGATGACCCTTCTCTAGACAGGTTATACGGTCCATTATACGGACCGTATAATTTATACGGGCCGTATAATTCCTCTTTTTTCGGAACTAAGCTCGTTGATTCGTTTGATCTCCGATCCTTACGGAACCTTCTTAACACTTGTTTAACAACTTCGTTAACAATCCAAGGAACCTTATGACTCGTATCGAACGCTTATCACGACCCAACCCCGTAGTGAGCCGTGACTAGTGCCCGAGTTGAGCACTCAGACACGCTCATCGAACCCGAAATCACACACGGGTAGCTTATGCCGATACAAATATCAAACGCTACTTCAAACACATCTCGAACTCGGACACATATATATACATATATCGAAAGCAAATAAGGCTATCAGCCGGAAAAATATAACATCAAACCACCTTGGGGAAACACACAACCCCTATACTCTGACCTCAAACAAACCAAGGAAAACATATAGGGGCGGGGCCCGTCCAAAAAACACAGCCCGGAGAATCCAAGTTGACTGGGGTAAAGGAGCACTCCACCGGCCCCATCCCTAACGGGGACCCCGGTTTCGCCACGCGGGCTAAACGGCCCCCAAG
>NW_026713924.1:0-41974 GCF_029784015.1 Lycium ferocissimum | reverse complement strand
TCCTTAGCTACACATGTCATGGTCTATTACTACGCTCGTTATCTCGCTCCCTTCTTATTCCCTTCTTCCAATTACCCTTTCTTTTCTTACACTCGCTATCATTTCCATTATTATATAACCCTTATTCCAAACTTCCCCTACAGAACTTGATAAGCCTTCCTTATTCGTTCTATAGCTCGCTTTTCCGTTTCACACTTGCCTTTCTATTCTAGCTACATAGATCACACCATAGCTTTGGCCGCCTTTTTCACTAGGCTCTACTTGTTTTCATAACAATCCTCATTATATTCACATCATATCTTATTCGTAATCAATCCTATAATGTAACACTTCTTAACCCTTTACCCGTTCTAATCAACTTTATCCTTAATACCTCACAAGCTGTCTTATCAATACACTCATATCCATCACAATCTTTTCCTCTGTACTCTTGTCTTAATCATACTATTACTTTAACTATAAGCTCGTCATAATTCATCCCCGCTATCAATTCGGTACCTTAAATAACACTCCATCAAGACTTGCCAACCCCTTTTCTATATCATCTCTTAGGATTACAAACCCTCTCCGAATTCTTTTTACCATATCGATATCGACCTTCCAATTATTATTATCCTCAATTCAAAGAATTAACTTCTTTCGATGTCGGTCGTACTCGTAGTCACCAAATCTTATCATTACTATTGGCACGACCTTTCAAGACATATTACAAACCTATATCTCATTCTCTCTTATTTCTAGGAAAATTTTGGCGTAGTTTTGTAATTGTTACTATCTCAAAACTCCGCACGTTGAGAAATACCAACAATGCCTCACGGGGGCCAACATATGTACATATATATCATATCATATCACGGCCACACGGGGCTCCCAATATCGACAACAAGATTTAAAATGATGAACATACCTCGTGCCCAACTCAAACCGCACCTCACAACACTTCCTTGTTTACTTTCCATTTTAATCTTCAACTTGTATTTCAATCCAACTTCGATATCGTACCCGACATATATCTTTCATACCTTTGCTTACCTGCGTGCTTTGTAACTTCCAATATCGCTAGTCACTTTCTTCTGTCGATGCCATTCTTCTGCTGAAATCAAAGGTTATGTTATATCCCGCACTTTTGTACGTCGGGACATTCCGGACTAGTTGCGGAAAGTTAAGGACAAGAGGATTCCGGGATATAAAGTAAAGAATTTTAACCACGATTTTGTTTTAAAGCGTAAGTTGCTTGTTATTTTGTTGGAATGGGATATTAAGAAAAACGTGGGGTTGAAAGTGAAATTATGGAGACTAGTGTTTCATGAAATATGGAGCCAAAAGTGAAGAATTGGAGAGTTAATTTTCATGAAATTAAAAGCCATGTGACTTGCACATGACTTGTGGACCATGATACATTTATATTATAAGATGACTTAGCATTATTTAGTCATCTTCCAAACTCTAGAAAGATGAAGAAATATGGAGAAAAAAAAGGGAGCTGTTCGGTTGAAGGGCTGGCCGAAATTGGCCATGGAGAATTCACCACAAAAAATTATTTTCTTCCATGTTTTCCACTCTTTGGAGGTGCTAAACAACATGAAGTAGTTGTTGAATCAAGTAAAGCTCTTGTTCTAGCAAATCTTTGCCATAGCCGAATGAAGAAGGAGAAGGAAGAAGGTGAGTTCTAATCTTCTTTTCATGTGTTATAGATGATTTATATGTGTTGTAGTATGTTAAAACGGATGAAATTCATGAAAGAGTTGCATGTGAAGTGGAGGCCGAGAGGTTGGTGTTTGGCCGTGCATATGTGTGTGTTGTGTAGGAGTGGGGAGTAATTGAATTCAACATGTTTATGTGTTGTTGTGATGTGTAGAAAATGAATGAAACTCATGGAATGTTGTATGTTGTGGAGTGGCCGAATAGGGGCTGCTTGGTGTGCATGAAATGAGCTAATGTTATTTGGTGTTTTGGTTGTTGTCGTCATGCTTTATATGATGTAAAAATGAAGTTTAATGATCCCAAGTTGAAGTTGAAACCGTGTGGGCTGATTTAAGAATTAATATGGCTTTAATGTAGTTCTTGAATTTGTAAGAATAATGATGTTAAGGTATGGTTTGTTGATGTAGTTTATGAATTTGGAAGGAGGAAATGTGTTGTTGTTGTCCTTAATGTGGTTGATGAATTTTGGGTAAGAAGGCCTAGTGCTTGAGTTGTCTTGAATATTGTATGGATCACTTGGAACGTTCTTAAATCGTATTTGAATGGCCGCGGATTACTACTTGAACATGTAAGTATTGATGTTAGTTTGAGTATATGAAGTTGAATTGAACATTTGGAATGTTGTTGAAATATTTGGATAAGAGTTATTGGCATTATGATACATTTTGAATTGAATGGTAATGTTGTTAGAATGTTTGGTTGGTATTGTGTTAATGTAATTGGCCGAGTTTAATTCTCGGGGTGGTGTATTTATAGGGGAGGTGCTGCCGGAATTTTTATAGACAAGTATTGGTCAAGAATAGAATTTCTAAGTCTCATGAATAGTAATTGGTCAAAGTGACCATTTGCAGATTTTTGACGAAACGGGATTGAAGTTTTGACAAGCGCAAAGGACAAGAAAGGTATGTAAAGCTTTTTATTTCCTTTTCATGGCACGACATAGGTGTGTTGGCTTCGGTTTCGACCCTTGGGGTCGCTCCTATCCTTCGGAATCTATATCTAAAGTTGAGCCGTTTTCTTTCAATCGAATTGAACTCAATTAGACTCCAACAACTAGATTGTTTTTTGACATCTAGAATTTGTACAAATCTAATCCGATCACTCTAAAACACTTACCAATGATATTATGAGGTCAACGAACGTGATTTGAGTACGCCACCTCATTTGACCCGAGGTGGGCCCACTATTTCCGATTTTACCCTTCTGTGTTTATGACTTGTCTTCGAGCGGATTTAAAGGAAACGTTTTAACTACTCCTCTATTTATTACTTAAAAATCGTTTTAAATATTCCGTTAAGTCCTATGATGTGTTCTGATCTGTATCACGAATCCGAACGTTCTGTTCCGACATAACCCTCCGTGATGTCCGAAAGGTACGTACTATGACTCCGTCCGATTTCATTGATTTGATTTGTTATTTGATATGCCTCATCGAGTCTCTGGAAATATGTATGTTATTTTTATTGCATTTAGTTTCTCACTACTCCACTCGTGGATGCCCCAATGTTTCCCCCACTGAGCCCGGCCGGATATGTTCTCAAGCGTATTTCTCGCATTGTTCGCCGCGCCCGGTGTGAGGGGGCGGTATATACGTGCATGGGTTACGGTGTATGATGTGCCATGTACGCTTTGTTATGATATGATCTGATATGGCCATTTGGTATGTTATGATTTGTTTCGGAGATATTCCCTACTCTGAAGTATGATGTGTTATGGCGCCGGAGAAGGGGGCGCCTCTGTTCTGTTCACCGAGTCCCATAGCGGGGCGGCTTTGGCATATGTTTTCGGTATGCATTACTTATGGTTTCAAATATGTATTTTTGGACACCTATGCATTTCGTTTGTTTCCGCACATTCTATTCTCGATTTTAAATTTTAGTTATTATAGTCTTCTGCTTTACATATTCAGTACATTTTCCGTACTGACCCCCTTTCTTCGGGGGCTGCGTTTCGTGCCACGCAGGTACAGACATCTGATTTGCTGATTCGCCGCCTAGGTTGTTTGCTCAGCTGGTTGAAGTGCTCCTTTGTCCGGGGCCCGTGTTTTGGTATAAAAATTTTCTGTTGCATTTGTACATATTATTCTGGGGTACGACGGGGCCCTGTCCCGTCATATGATTATGTTTGGTTCTGTAGACATGTGGTGTGGGTTCTGTATATGTTTCGTGAGATTTGCGTACGTTTAGAGTTTATCTATGTTTTGTGACGGCCTTATCGGCCTTTGTGCGGCATGCCCACTTGTCCTTGTTAAATTGTTATTTCTGCTTATTTGTAATATTTTGCTAATTTAGGTTAAGGTACGTATGAGTGTCCAACTAGGGCACGTGTCGCGGCCTACGGAGTTGGGTCGTGACAAAAGTGGTATCAGAGCGGTTAGGTCCTCGGAATGTCTACAGACCGTGTCCGGCAGAGTCCTGTTTATGGTGTGAAGCCGGCCACATTTATAAACAGGAGGCTGCGGGGCATTTAGGAATCAATGACCTTGTTTCTATCTTAGATCGTGCGATAGAGCCAAGTCATAGGAAATGAGATTCCTCGCACTAACCCTTGATTTCAGCAGAAGAGCGACATCGACAAAGGGAAGCGATTGACGATATTGGAGATTATAAAGCACGCAAGTAAGTAAGGGCACGACAGGTACATGTCAAATAAGGTACTGGAGTACGAGAAATGTAGAGCCAAAAATTTTGAAGAGGAAAAGTAAGCAGAAAGGCGTAACAGGTGCAGTCTAAGACGGACATACGAGGTAAAAATTCCCTATTTTCATGCTATTGTCGATGCTGGGAGCCCCGTGTGGCTGTGATTTGGTGTGATATGTATATATGTTGTTGGCCCCGTGAGGCAGTGTTGGTATTTCCTGTGTACAGGTTTTGCGATAGTCAGAGATATAGAGGAAACTCTGCCGAAATTCTCCCAGGAATAAAACGAGAATGAGGTAGGGATCTGTAATATGTCGTGAAAGGTCGTGTTCATAGTAAAGACAGAATATGACTAAGTTGCAAGTACGGTGGACCCAAAAAAAAATAATTCAACTACGGAATTGGCGGTCATGGTAATCAGGAGGTCGGTAACGATATGGTAAAAAGAATTCGAAAAGGGATTGTGACATCGAGAAATGAGTTAAAGGAGGTTGGCAAATCTTGATAGAGTATTATATTAAGGTACCGACTGAATTGATAGGCATGAATAAATTATGACGAGTTTATGGCTAGGAGAAATAATCGCATGGTTAGGACAAGAGTACAGGGGCAAAATAGTAATTGTGCTACGAGAGCGCCTAAGAAGTCTGATAAGGCTTCAATCTACCTCAGACTGTGTACCGAAGGTCATGCAGCGTGGTGGACGCTGTTCGACTAGCATTAAAGCCTCGTATTCCACCGGAATTCCGAAGTTAAGCGTGCTGGAGTAAGGGAAGTTTCAGGATGGGTGACCCCCTGGGAAGTTTCGGAAAATTTTACAACTTCAGCTAAAGAAGCAAATGGGAAGCTGGAGTAGTCTAAAGGGACTTGGAATATACTGAGTAGACGAAAATTTTAAGAGGTCACGTAGAACGAGGCAAATTAGACCGGTAAGAAAGAAGGAGATGTGTCACGATTTTGGGATTGAGGTGAGTTCGAGCAGTGTTTGGAAATATTATGTCAGCGAGACGATAGCGACTACGTGTCTGCGTAGGTGTGTCCCATATATGGTTATATCAGCAGATATGTGCATCCCGGCAATTCTCAGGGCGGTATAGAAATGGCCTTAAGCGGACAGGGTAGCAAAGCTTAAGTGGGAAATAGTATAAGTGGCACCAATGTTATAAGACAAGTTGATGTTGTTTTACCACGGGTTAAGTTTGGAAAGTTCGAATGCAATAATAGTTGGAAAGGAAAGAAAGCAAGTAGGTGGAAGGTCAGAGGACCAGAACATCAGAATCAAAATACCGCCGGATTGAAACTGGAAACTCAGGCATAGGGTAAAGTATAATCGGGAATTATACTAAGTACGCCCCTAAAGGGGGGAAGCGAGTGCGAAGGAAACAAATGTAAAATAGAGATAATCGACCCTACGACATCCTGGATAGGGTGCCGGGGGCTACGGTTAAGCTTCTAGCCAAGGCGAGTTAATAAGATCCGAGAGCTGGCAAAGGAGGTTGGAGTTAGGAGGGTAATTGAGACAGTACCGAGAATAAATTGTGGAAGGTCTTAAATGATACGACCTTAAAAGGTGAACGCTCACAGAAAAGAATGGATACGACAAAGTGAAGTGACAAGCAAATCACGGAGGCATTGTGAAAGATAACACTACTGTGCGGGATTAAAAGTAAGATGTAGGTAGCGGAATTATTTGCCAATGATAGCAAGCCCTGAAATAAAAAAGTAAGAAAAGGAAGGAAAAGTTCAACTCGGAATGTATTGGACCTTGTTGCATTACTCGTAGGGTAAGCAGGTTGCGTGCCGAAGATGTGATGTGTGTTAAGGTGCTATGGCAGAATAATAGCGGAGAAGTAAGGACTTGAATAGCTGAAGAGAAAGTGGAGAAGGAGGAATAAGTGGTAGCTGAGACTGCAAACTCTAGTAATAATGGTAGCCCCCGAGATCCTTATAAGACCTTGTAAGGTTGATTGAACATTCGAGGACGAATGTTCTAAAGGGGGGAAGGATGTTATATCCCGCACTTTTGTACGTCGGGACATTCCGGACTAGTTGCGGAAAGTTAAGGACAAGAGGATTCCGGGATATAAAGTAAAGAATTTTAACCACGATTTTGTTTTAAAGCGTAAGTTGCTTGTTATTTTGTTGGAATGGGATATTAAGAAAAACGTGGGGTTGAAAGTGAAATTATGGAGACTAGTGTTTCATGAAATATGGAGCCAAAAGTGAAGAATTGGAGAGTTAATTTTCATGAAATTAAAAGCCATGTGACTTGCACATGACTTGTGGACCATGATACATTTATATTATAAGATGACTTAGCATTATTTAGTCATCTTCCAAACTCTAGAAAGATGAAGAAATATGGAGAAAAAAAAAGGGCTGTCTCATTGTCAAGAAGGGCTGGCCGAAATTGGCCATGGAGAATTCACCACAAAAAATTATTTTCTTCCATGTTTTCCACTCTTTGGAAGGTGCTAAACAACATGAAGTAGTTGTTGAATCAAGTAAAGCTCTTGTTCTAGCAAATCTTTGCCATAGCCGAATGAAGAAGGAGAAGGAAGAAGGTGAGTTCTAATCTTCTTTTCATGTGTTATAGATGATTTATATGTGTTGTAGTATGTTAAAACGGATGAAATTCATGAAAGAGTTGCATGTGAAGTTGAGGCCGAGAGGTTGGTGTTTGGCCGTGCATATGTGTGTGTTGTGTAGGAGTGGAGAGTAATTGAATTCAACATGTTTATGTGTTGTTGTGATGTGTAGAAAATGAATGAAACTCATGGAATGTTGTATGTTGTGGAGTGGCCGAATAGGGGCTGCTTGGTGTGCATGAAATGAGCTAATGTTATTTGGTGTTTTGGTTGTTGTCGTCATGCTTTATATGATGTAAAAATGAAGTTTAATGATCCCAAGTTGAAGTTGAAACCGTGTGGGCTGATTTAAGAATTAATATGGCTTTAATGTAGTTCTTGAATTTGTAAGAATAATGATGTTAAGGTATGGTTTGTTGATGTAGTTTATGAATTTGGAAGGAGGAAATGTGTTGTTGTTGTCCTTAATGTGGTTGATGGATTTTGGGTAAGAAGGCCTAGTGCTTGAGTTGTCTTGAATATTGTATGGA
This sequence comes from Lycium ferocissimum, assembly GCF_029784015.1. Lineage (NCBI taxonomy): Eukaryota > Viridiplantae > Streptophyta > Magnoliopsida > Solanales > Solanaceae > Lycium > Lycium ferocissimum. The sequence continues at coordinate 34,513 of NW_026713924.1, read as the reverse complement.
TCACTTGGAACGTTCTTAAATCGTATTTGAATGGCCGCGGATTACTACTTGAACATGTAAGTATTGATGTTAGTTTGAGTATATGAAGTTGAATTGAACATTTGGAATGTTGTTGAAATATTTGGATAAGAGTTATTGGCATTATGATACATTTTGAATTGAATGGTAATGTTGTTAGAATGTTTGGTTGGTATTGTGTTAATGTAATTGGCCGAGTTTAATTCTCGGGGTGGTGTATTTATAGGGGAGGTGCTTTGCCGAATTTTTATAGACAAGTATTGGTCAAGAATAGAATTTCTAAGTCTCATGAATAGTAATTGGTCAAAGTGACCATTTGCAGATTTTTGACGAAACGGGATTGAAGTTTTGACAAGTGCGAAGGACAAGAAAGGTATGTAAAGCTTTTTGTTTCCTTTTCATGGCACGACATAGGTGTGTTGGCTTCGGTTTCGACCCTTGGGGTCGCTCCTATCCTTCGGAATCTATATCTAAAGTTGAGCCGTTTTCTTTCAATCGAATTGAACTCAATTAGACTCCAACTGACTAGATTGTTTTTTGACATCTAGAATTTGTACAAATCTAATCCGATCACTCTAAAACACTTACCAATGATATTATGAGGGTCAACGAACGTGATTTGAGTACGCCACCTCATTTGACCCGAGGTGGGCCCACTATTTCCGATTTTACCCTTCTGTGTTTATGACTTGTCTTCGAGCGGATTTAAATGAAACGTTTTAACTACTCCTCTATTTATTACTTAAAAATCGTTTTAAATATTCCGTTAAGTCCTATGATATCCGAACGTTCTGTTCCGACATAACCCTCCGTGATGTCCGAAAGGTACGTACTATGACTCCGTCCGATTTCATTGATTTTGATTTGTTATTTGATATGCCTCATCGAGTCTCGGAAATATGTATGTTATTTTTATTGCATTTAGTTTCTCACTACTGCTCCACTCGTGGATGCCCAATGTTTCCCCCGAGCCCGGGCCGGGGATATGTTCTCAAGCGTCTCTTTCTGCATTGTTCGCCGCGCCCTCGGTGTGAGGGGGCGGTATATACGTGCATGGGTTACGGTGTATGATGTGCCATGTATATTTGTTATGATATGATCTGATATGGCCATTTGGTATGTTATGATTTGTTTCGGAGATATTCCCTACTACGAAGTATGATGTGTTATGGCGCCGGAGAAGGGGGCCTCGTTCGTTCACCGAGTCCCATAGCGGGGCCGGCTTTGGCATATGTTTTCGGTATGCATTACTTATGGTTTCAAATATGTATTTTTGGACACCTATGCATTTCGTTTGTTTCCGCACATTCTATTCTGATTTTAAATTTTAGTTATTACAGTTTCTGCTTTACATATTCAGTACATTTTCCGTACTGACCCCCTTTCTTCGGGGGCTGCGTTTCGTGCCACGCAGGTACAGACATCTGATTTGCTGATTCGCCGCCTAGGTTGTTTGCTCGGTGGTTGAAGTGCTCCTTTGTCCGGGCCCGTGTTTTGGTATAAAAATTTTCTTATTGCATTTGTACATATTATTTCGGGGTACGACGGGGCCCCGTCCCGTCATATGATTATGTTTGGTTCTCAGAGGTCTGTAGACATGTGGTGTGGGTTCGTATATGTTTCGTGAGATTTGCGTACGTTTAGAGTTTATCTATGTTTTGTGACGGCCTTATCGGCCTTCGTGCGGCATGCCCACTTGTCCTTGTTAAATTATTATTTCGGCTTATTTGTAATATTTTGCTAATTTAGGTTAAGTATGGTGTCCCAACAGGGCACGTGTGCGTGTGAAAGAAGCTACCACCATGCGGACATAAATGTATGACTCTCTACGTTGTGGCACTAACCCCCTAGGGATGAACTCAAGATACCAATTTGTCACACCCCAACTGATAGGGCATGATGGGCACCCGACCTTTTACGCGAGGCCGAGCGAACCCGCTGATCCTCATGATACTCATAACTCATCGGGAAATGAAATGAATGCATAATGAAAGCCTTTCAAAGAACAACATGCTTTTCATCTTCCTCAAATCAAGTAAAATCAGAATCATATGAAATCTGAATATAATGCATAATGATACATCGGCTTACGAGCCGCTTACAAAATCGACATGTTATATACATGACCCGTCCGCAAAGTCTCTAACATAACTCAAGATGCCATAACATAGATACTACCGACTCGCGCACTTAAGGAATCGGAGCTCGCCAATCCAAATGAACATCTTCTACTCATCCGTATACACCGCGTGGCATGAAACGCACCCGAAGAGCGGGATCAAGACAAATGTGCAGCATATAAAGCATGAAATACGAAGAAATGATCATACCGAAATAAGGAGTATAGAAAATTAGTACAAGAACTTAAAACCACAAGGCTTGCCTTTGAAACATAAATCATGCATGTCCATATTATATCCGATTCATTATGGGACTTAGAAACATGAGTGAATAATCATCTTGTACATGTGCATATATAACGTGTCCCGGCCCTTCAATGAGGGACTCGGTAAATAAGATCATCATATACATGTCATCATATCATCATGTCATCATATATATATATACCGTACCCGGCCCTCTAGTGAGGGACTCGGTGAAGTAATCATATATATACCGTACCCGGCCCTCTAGTGAGGGACTCGGTGAAGTAATCATCTATGTACCGTACCGCCCCAGTGAGGGACTCGGTGAAATAATCATATATATATACCGTACCCGGCCCTCTAGTGAGGGACTCGGTGAATGAGATCATGTCTCCATCATGTATATCATACTCGGCCCATCTTGTGGGCTGGCGCCATCATCGTATCATCATATACCTTACCCGGCCCTCTAGTGAGGGACTCGGTGAACAATGCAGTGAAACTGTGCACGAAACCATACCCGGCCCGGGACTCGGTGAAAGATATAATAACAGCTAGCACGAGTAGAGTAGTGAGAAACCATATGCACATAAATCATCTTTTAAGACTCGATAGATAAATAGACAAATCAACGCTCGAGTATCCGGACAGTAGTCACACTTAGGGGGCTCTGAAATATCATTACGAAATATGTCACATAACGTCTCAGGGATCATAAACATGTATCAAGCCAATCCGAGCCCGCCTATGAAAGTTACGGGCATTGTTCATTATAGAATCATTTGCGAACATATCAAAGCAATCCGAGATCGTATATGAAAGTTAGGGACATTATACGTTATAGAACACCTTAGGAATAAAACTCTTCATGCCACATTCATCATCCAGACATACAAAAGACTCGAGAGCAATAGCTCGACTACATTAAGAGTGCGAATATCAAGAAGTGAATAAGAATCGTAGACATGCTTGGATCTTAAGAATGGAGTTACCCCAAGGCTCATATCATGTCATATCTTACTTACGTCTAAGACATGCCAAAAGAAAGAAGGGTAAGCTTTACATACCTCGCCCGCTTCCTAAGCTAATCAGACTTAAGTCTCGGTTCCCAAGATCTATAACAACGTCGTAGATACCAAACATTAGCTATAGGTACTTAAGAATTCAATCCCAAGCTAGCACTTCTTACGTAAATTCAAAGATTTCCCCTATAAATTCAACAACCCCGAGAATTCAACTCGGCCAAATCATCAACAACAATACCAACAATCATATTAACAATATCAACAATTAATTCAAAATGCATTCTAACGTTGGCAACCTTCTTCCACATAACTCGACGGCATTCCATTTACATTCAATTCAACTACATACAATCAAGCCAACATCAATGCTCACACATTCAAGTACTAATCCGAAACCATTCAAACAAGACTCAAGAACACTTCAAACAATCCGCATAATATTCAAAACAACCCAACCGACATGCCACTCCACCCGAAACCTTCCAAACTCAATAAGAACAACAACAACACATTCCTTTCTTCCAAATTCATAAACTATATCAAAAATCCACACGTTAACAACTTTATTCTCATAAACACAAGAAACTATATTAGAATCACATTAGCTTCTAAAACAGCCCACAAACGATTACAACTTCAACTTAAACCATTAAACCTTCATTTTCATCATAGAATCCATAACAACACAACCAAAAATATTAAATAAAATCAATTCACCGTAACCTACCAAAACAGCCCCTATACGGCCACAACCCAACTCACATGATTCCATGAATTTCATTCATTTCTACACACTACAACATGTACAAACCATCCATAACACATGAAAAAGGAGATTAAATCTTACCTTTCCCACTTAGTTCTTCAACTTGGCTAGGGTTTGTAAATTGCAAAAATGAATGCTTTGCTTGCTCCAATACCCACTCCACGTTATAGAGGACCTTCCAATTGGTAGAAAAGCTAGAAGAAAATAATTTTTTTTTAATCAAAATTTAGGGACCATATTCGGCCAGCCCTTGGCCGAATGCTCCTCCATTTTTCTCCAAGCTTCTTGAATTGTCTAAAATGATGAATATGTGTTGCTTGGTCATCTCTTGTCTATATATATATATATATAGCCTCTACAAATACAAGGTTGACACATGCCCCCCCCTCATGGCTTGGCTCAATCAAATTTTGCCAAGCTACGGGTGGGTGCCCACACATGACACACTACCACTTGGCCATTTTCATGAAATATTTTTTTCCAACTTTTAGCCCCTAATTTCCCTCAATATTTCCATCCAGTAAAATTATAAGCAACTTGTGCATTAAAACAAAACCGGAGGTTACAAGTCTCTACCTCGTATCCCGAAATAGTCTTGTCCTTAACTTTTCACAGTTAACTCGGAATGTCCCAACTTACAAAATACGGGATATAACATATTCATGCCTTACATACTCAGTACATTATTTGTACTGACGTCCTTTCTTGTGGACGTTGCGTTCATGCCTGCAAGTAGCTAGGGAAACGGATCTTATCCCTAAGAGCTTCAGCAGTGGAGATTCAAGAGCGCTCCACTTACTTCGGAGCCGCAGTCTATTAGTATTCTCTTTTTGTGTATATATTTGGGGCATGGTGGGGTCCTGTCCCATCCTTATGATTTCCAGTACTCTATATAGAGGCTCGCAGACATGTGTAAATAGATAGAAGTCTCACGACCTCTCCATTGTCCATTTGTGTATCAATTTTTGTGGACTTGTATATATATATGGGGCTGAGTTGATGATTATTGTGTAATTGAGTTTTATTTGAGAATTTATGCTTACTCAGGCTATGTAATTGTGAGTTAGATATGTGGTCCACCGAGATGAGATTGGAAGAATCATGCTAGGTGGTGCTCGATAGGTTAGCTCTGGGTACCCGTCATGACCCTCGAATTGGGTCGTGACACTTTGGTCCTCCACCTACTTGCGTATTCTTCGCAGTTTTCAGTGGACTTTTGTTTGACTTTGTCACGACCCGACTAAGGGCCATGACGGGTACCCGGGGCTAACCATCAAGCACCACTCATATTACTCATAATCATACTCATTCTGCGATCATTCGTTAATAACCTGCTTATAACCATAGGGAAACCATTTTCATTTAAAACATAATTACTTTTATATACATAAGCCCTCTGGCTATCAAAATAACAATACATATATACACGTGGGAGAAATCGTGAGACTAACCTACCCACACATGCGTATCTATGAGCCTCAACTAGAGTACTAGACATATGGACGGGACAGGACCCCGTCGTGCCCAAAATAGATATATACACAAAATCATAAGCAATGGCACCTCCGGAACAATAGAGTGCTCTCAAGTCTGCTGATAGCTCCTGTCGAGATCCGGATCACCTCCTTGTCTGTGGGCATGAACACGAGCGTCCAAAGAAAAGAAGTCAAGACAAGCATTGTACTGAGTATGTAAGGCTTAAATAAAATGAGCATAATAAAGAAATCTTGAAACATAAGGTGAAAACATAACCTGCGTCGCCTTTAAGAGTAAATGCATTTTTAACATATCACATACATTAACCTATCACGTATATAATCCATATTTACCCGTGTCCGGGTACCATCATATGCCTCCCACTAGTGGTGTCCTGTCCGGCCCTCTAGGCATGGTAAAATCATAAGCAGCCCGCATTAGCGGTGACATATTCGGCCATCTACGCGCGGTAGAATCATATCATCGCATACATCTCATAAGCTCGTCATAAAACATACATTAGAGTCCCAACATAATTTATAACCATATCGGGGTGACGTAAGGTCGAGAACCCCCGATTCTATTATGGGGAAATCATAATCATCTTACCTCACCTTGAAGGAATTAGTATCATAAGGTGGGTCTATCAATAATAATTGATGTCATACCATAGGCTTTAGAATCTCTATATAATGTTGACTCATATTTTCCGGAATGTAAGAAAGTCATGGAAGGAAAAAGGGAATTCATTTCATGAGAATCATGCCTTAGAAGGAAGGGACTAGCCTTTCATACCATGTATCTCTTCAACTCTCTATCGTGCACTCGCGAGCCTCTCTAACTTGCGACTCTACCTTCAAGGGATTCATACAAAAATTAGGTAATCGATAACATAAGTACATTTGAACTAAAGCTAATGAAAATTGGGCAACATCTCCTTAGTTTCTACAACTTTCCCCATACCATATAACAACTCCCAAACAGTTGTAAGAACATGTTACATCCGGCATTTTTGCGTATTCGAAAGTTTGGAAGTAACCTTGACCTATAAGGAATGAGGTCATGTTTGGATTTTTCTTAAGTGTAGGCATGTCGGTTATGGAAATTTGGATGCCGTAATGTTGGAGAAGGCCTAAGGTCAAATTATGGAAATTTGTTTCGGAATTGCAAAATATGATTCTTAAGGAATTGGGCTTAACAAATTAAAAGGAAATGAGGCCCAAAATTTGAAGGTGGCCGGCCACTCTAAGGCCCAAACCCACCCCAACTAATAAATTTTGGCATGTGCCAAGCATGTGATCCATTAAGGGACAAATATATCTGTTACATCCGGCATTTTTGCGTATTGAAAATTTGGAAATAACCTTGACTTATAAGGAATAAGGTCATGTTTGGATTTCTTTCTAATATGTGAATATTGCTTATGGAAGTATGGGCGGTGGATATCGAGCAAGGTTAAGGGCAACAATTGGGATTTTGGAAATTGCTTTATGAATTACGCAAGGTAGCCAAATTGTTGGGCCAAAAAAAATAAGAAAACTTGGCCCATGAAGGAGGGGTGGCCAAGGGTTGGCCCAAGTCCATGTACGTGGTGGTCACATGACACTTAATGATAATATAAGAGATAATCATGCATGAAATCACCATAGAAACTTCAAGAAAATTGAGAAAAAAAAAGGAAGAGCAATCGGCTAAGAGGAGAAAGAAGAGGAAAAAAAAGAAAAAAATTTCTTGAGCCTTGTCCTTGGTTCAAAAATCTTGTTCTTCGCGAATTCTTAACAAGCTTCGAGGTGCTCTCCACGACGTAGTATAATTGGTTCGAGAAAGAACTCCGTTGGAAAGTTGAAAATTCAAGTAAAAGGTAAGATTCTTATGTTTCTAGTTATGGAATGAATTTATATGTTATGATGATTAGAAGTAGATGAGAATTAAGGAAGTGTGGTGTGTGTGTGCATGGCGTACGTGTGTGTGAAAAAAAGGCATGTGGCCGTGAGCCCTATGGGTATGAAAGAGAGATGAATTCAAGTTTAATTAGTTTGTTAGTTGTGTTGTTGTGATCTTAGTAATGCAAACAAAGGTTTAATGACTTGAATGGCATTGAAGTTGCTTGTATGTGATTATGGGAATTTATGTGAATTTTATATGATTTTTATATAATGATGGAAGTAAGGTTCTAAATGCGGATTATGATTGTTGCTAATAAACTTGTAGGATAGGCAATGTGATTTGGAAGTTTTGTTGTGTTTGTGGAAGAGTTGGATGGAATATGGAATTGGTGGAATTCATGAATAATGTATGGAATGTTATTGGTATATGTTTGAATAATATTGAAGTAGTTGATGAATATGGAAAATGTTGATATTAATTTGATTATGTGAAGTTTGGAGGAAAATTAGTGAACTATGTAGTAAGGGACTTTTTGTGCCATAATATAGTTATGATGGTTGTTGATGATTGTTGTTGTTGTTGTTGATATTTGAGCCGAGATGATCCTCGGGGATGTTAGATTTATAGGGGAGATGCTGCCGAAATTTCGGTAGACAAGTATGAACTCATTATTGAAATGCTAACTCTCATGAATAGTAACCGGTAAAGGTGACCATTTGCGCATTCCGGGACGAAACGGGAATTGAGCTCAAGCGAGCATAAGGCACCCGTGAGGTATGTAAAGTTATTCCTTCCTTCTTTTGGCATGTCCTAGGTATACTAGGCTTGAATTTAAGCGGGGTTATTCGGTTCGTCGAAATCCAATTCTGAAACGGAGCACTATTCATTCAAGACAATTGAACTAGTATCTCCCTAACTTGTTGAAAAGTGCTCAAACGTCCGTAACTTGCCGGAATGTAACCGAATTGCCTTGAATCTTCCATAAATGACTCTATTAAGTGATATTTTTATAAAACTTTTCAAAACCACTCCGAAGTGAGTGTGATATTTTCTAAAGCTTCCTTAAAACCACTCCGGCGGTGATATATTATTTTCTAAGGTTTTTCCAAAACCAATTCCGGCGGGGGGTGTGTACAAAACCACCCGAAGCGGAGTGTGATATTTTATAAGACTTTTAAAAAAAAAACCACTCCGAAGGGGGTGCTATATTTTATTATTATTATTACTATTATGCCCGGGCGGGCCATCATTATTATTATGCCGGGAATGGCAATGCCCCGGCGGGGCTATCTTCATTATTATGCCGGAAGCGGCAATGCCCGAAGGGGCTATCTTCATTATTATGCCGGGAGCGGCACGCCCGGGCGGGGCCATTATTGATATCGAGCCGAAGCGGGCCGGCCCGATGGGGCTATTATTATTATTATTGTTATTGTTATTGTTATTATTATTTTGGTTTTAAGCGGCGCGTGTGATGTACCGTGTCACTTATTCGGATTTGGTAATTGGATTGCAATTATTTACTTAAGGCTTGTTTTGCGACTCGTACATCTTACTTATGTCTTCTTGCTTTGAGGTTGTGTGTATTGGGTTGTATGTGATTTCTTCCCTCTTAAATTGCGCGGTGGTTATTATCTATTTATTTTCGCTTTACATATTCAAGACATATTCCGTACCGACCTCCTTTCTCGGGGCCGCGTTTCATGCCCGCAGTTGTGGATCGCGACCAGGGACCCGTTTTTTAGAGGGAGATAGCACGGGAGTCGCACCCATTTGCCCGAGATCGTCCCCTCGTTTTGGTATAGCTTTATATATTGATGTGTTATACTCTATAGAAGTCCTGCGAACAACAGCGTGGGAGTCATGGTTACTGTTTGGCCTTGTCGGCCGTTATTTTGTTGTACAGAAATGGCAGAGGCCTTTGGCTCGCCTTGTGTTATGTTGTATGTATCTATATATCATGTTTTGAGATACCTCGAGCCACGTGTCGATTTTGGTATTTCATTTACAACTTTCAATTCTTGTTTTAAAAAAAAAAAAAATTGAATTGACGTTTAAGGGTTCGGCTGACTCGACGAGGCCGGGTGCCCGTCACACCCCCGACGAAGGTTGGGGTGTGACAAAGTGGTATCGTATGGTCGGCCCCTCGGTATGTTCGCAGATCGTGTCTAGTAGAGTCTTGTTTATCGGTGTGTTGTGCACCACATCTATAAACAGAAGCTACGAGACATTAATAGGGTGTCATTCTTTCTTTCATGGTGTAGATCGTGCGTATAGAGCGGTGTTGTACATAAAGTCCCTAATTTAATGATCTTGTGTGCTTTCAAGAATGCCGCCTAAGAAAGGTAAGCGACGGTGTGCCCCTGTAGGGCAAGCATTGGGACGACGTTAGCCAAGCCCCCTGTCTACTGCAGCTCGGACTTGCCGGAATACGCATCCAAACCCCCCGGAGTCCTCCCACCTCCTCATCGCCGGAGTGAGCCGAGAGAGGCACCGATCCGCCCGCTCCCAAAGACTCGATCTCCGTATCTCCCGCCCGATGCCCGCCGTGGAGATCCGAAATGAAAGATGCCATACGTTTGTTGACTCGTATGTTGCTACTCAGCGACAGCAGAAAGAGGGAGTTACGAGTATCCCGACAGGTCGCGCGCGCAGCGCGGGATTTTCACATTAAGTCCCCCGAGTTTAAGGGCACGGACTCAAATGCCGATCCTCAGGAGTTCATAGATGGCATGCACAGACTCAAGAGACATAATGAGGGCGTCCGCCACGTAGTCCGCGGAGCTAGCCTATAGGCTACAAGGCATAGCAATTAATCGGTTTCCCGGGAAGTTATCCAGAGGGAGGGATGCCCCTCCGCCGACGTGTGAATTTTCGCATGCCTTCTGCGCCATCATACGCCACCCGAGTCGAGGCGGGCAAGAGTTGGACCCGTTTCTTCACTACAGCAGGTAGCATGTCCGTTAGAGAGTATAGTAGAGTTTAATTCTTAGCGAGATATGCCCCTTCTCCGGCCGGTGATATATGTGGAGGATAGGATCCATCACTACGCGAGGGGATTAGAGCCGGGAGTTGGCAGGAGGCTTGCATGGTGCGCTGCCATGGCCTGTGTATGGATATAGCTCGTGTTCAAGCTTATGCCCGTGGGTCGAGGATCGCAAGCACCAACGGAGTTACTTCGTAGCAAAAGGCGGTACCACGCCCAAGAGGCCAGCAGAGGTCGGGGGCAGAGGTTCCACCAGCGGAAGCAGCACCCCGGGAGGATAGCGGCACCTTCAGCTGCGGGACTCGGGGCCGGGTAGAGAGACTTTCCCTAGTGGGACAGACGAGTTCATCTTACGCGTCGTGTCCTCACAGCCAGGCATGGTCGGGCAAGAGGCGATGGCCCCTCCGCGACGTGCGGACCGCGGGAGACGCCATGCGGGACAAAGGCCGACGGGGGTGTGTGCTATACTTGTGGTGATCCGACACACTATGCGAGAGTGCCCACGGGAGGGGCTTGGCGCCGTCCCCGGAAACTCCGGCCAGCCAGCCGTCGTCACCTTCGGTAAGAGCCCCCGAGGCAGACCTCGACTTTCCGGTCGAGGTATGCGCAGGTAGAGCACCTAGTCCCGGCCAGGACCCCCACATCGTATCTATGCACTAGGCGGAGACTGTGTCCCGAGGCACCGTTGCGATGCACTACCAGGTAATTTAAATTTGTGCATTGATTGTTTTAATCGACGGATGATTTATACGCATCGTCTCCTGAAAGAACCTTCCCAAATTGCTTGTAAGACCTATAAGGCTAATTTAACATTCGAGGACGAATGTTCTAAAGGGGGGAGGATGTTACATCCGCATTTTTGCGTATTGAAAATTTGGAAATAACCTTGACTTATAAGGAATAAGGTCATGTTTGGATTTCTTTCTAATATGTGAATATTGCTTATGGAAGTATGGGCGCGGGGATATCGAGCAAGGTTAAGGGCAACAATTGGGATTTTGGAAATTCGTTTTATGAATTACGCAAGGTAGCCAAATTGTTGGGCCAAAAAAAATAAGAAAACTTGGCCCCGTGAAGGTAGGGTGGCCGGCCATGGTTGGCCCAAGCCCATGTACGTGGTGGTCACATGACCACTTAATGATAATATAAGAGATAATCATGCATGAAATCACCATAGAAACTTCAAGAAAAATTGAGAAAAAAAAAAAGAGCAATCGGCTAAGAGGAGAAAGAAGAGGAAAAAAAAAGAAAAATTCTTGGAGCCTTGTCCTTGGTTCAAAAATCTTGTTCTTCGCGAATTCTTAACAAGCTTGAGGTGCTCTACGACGTAGTATAATTGGTTTGGAGAAAGAACTCCGTTGGCGGAAAGTTGAAAATTCAAGTAAAAGGTAAGATTCTTATGTTTCTAGTTATGGAAAATGAATTTATATGTTGCGATGATTAGAAGTAGATGAGAATTAAGGAAGTGTGGTGTGTGTGTGCATGGCGTACGTGTGTGTGAAAAAGGCATGTGGCCGTGAGCCCTATGGGTATGAAAGAGAGATGAATTCAAGTTTAATTAGTTTGTTAGTTGTGTTGTTGTGATCTTTTAGTAATGCAAACAAAGGTTTAATGACTTGAAATGGCATTGAAGTTGCTTGTATGATTATGGGAATTTATGTGAATTTTATATGATTTTTATATAATGATGGAAGTAAGGTTCTAAATGCGGATTATGATTGTTGCTAATAAACTTGTAGGATAGGCAATGTGATTGGAAGTTTTGTTGTGTTTGTGGAAGAGTTGGATGGAATATGGAATTGGTGGAATTCATGAATAATGTATGGAATGTTATTGGTATATGTTTGAATAATATTGAAGTAGTTGATGAATATGGAAAATGTTGATATTAATTTGATTATGTGAAGTTTGGAGGAAAATTATTGAACTATGTAGTAAGGGGACTTTTTGTGCCATAATATAGTTATGATGGTTGTTGATGATTGTTGGGTTGTTGTTGTTGATATTTTGAGCCGAGATGATCCTCGGGGATGTTAGATTTATAGGGGAGATGCTTTGCCGAAATTTCGGTAGACAAGTATGAACTCATTATTGAAATGCTAACTCTCATGAATAGTAATCGGTAAAGGTGACCATTTGCAGTTACGGACGAAAGCAAGGAATTGAGCTCAAGCGAGCATAAGGCACCCGAGGTATGTAAAGTTATTCCTTCCCTTCTTTTGGCATGTCCTAGGTATACTAGGCTTGAATTTAAGCCTCGGGGTTATTCTCGTTCGTCGAAATCCAATTCGAAATGGAGCACTATTCATTCATACAATTGAACTAGTATCTCCCTAACTTGTTGGAAAAGTGCTCAAACGTCCGTAACTTGCCGGAATGTAACCGAATTGCCTTGAATCTTCCTGTTACATCCGGCATTTTCGCATATTCGGAAAATTTTGAAATAATTGTGACGTGTATGTTATAAGTCGATTTCTTGATTCTAGTCAATATGCTTATGTTGTTCTACGGAAAATTTATTGGGGTAAGACGTCGGAGATGGCCGAGGGCAAATTTGGAATTTTGGAAATTTGTTTCGGAATTACAAAGTGAGAATTTTAATCAAGTGGGCTCAAAAAAAAAAAAAAAATGAAAAACAAGGCCCAAACTTGAGGGTGGCCGCCATGAAAGTGGCCCAAGCCCATGATATTAAATTTGTCATGTGACAAATTAATATAAGTGTGAAGGTTCAAGAAAACTCAAGAAAACAAAGCAAAGATCAAGAACAAGAGTAAGGGAGAAAAACGGCCAAGAAAGAGAGAAAAAAGGAGAGAAAATATTTCTAGAGCTTGATTTCTAATTCAAAAATTCGGCTCTTCTTGGAATTCTACTATGTTCAAGACGCCCTCCAAGTTGGCATAATTATTTTGGCAAGAAAGTGTCTCTTTTGGAGAGAAGAGTTTATTGGAGAAAGGTAAGGATTTATGTTTTTGTTATGTTATGGAAGAATTGTTGTGTTGTAGTATGGAGAATTGGTTAGAGTTTATAAAAATATGAAAATTTCATGAATAGGCCGTGTGTGTATATGTGTATAGCCGTGCATGTGTGCATAGTTGTGTATGGAATGTGTTGAATATTATTGCATAATCTAGTTGGAGTTATGGTGAAAATTGTATTGGAAATGAAAGTTGAATGAATTAGTGAAAGTTGGAAAATAAGAGGTATGGCCGTGTGGTATGCATGGTGTGGGAGGAAAATGAATTGAACTTTATTTAGCTTGTTAGTTGTGTCGTTATGATATTTGTGACGTAAATAGAGGTTTAATGAATGGAGTCGCCATTGAAAATGGTTGTATGTTGTCATGGCGAATTTATGTGGAACTTTGTATGATTTTTGTATGAATATGGAAGTAAGGGTTGTATGCGGATTATAGTTATTGTAAATGGATTAGGAAGATGGAAATGTGTTATGAATTTATATGTCAAAGGTTGGAAGAATTAACTAAGTCATGGCGTTGTTGGAAAGTTTGCATAATTTGTGTATCTTGTATATATGTTGTAGGAATGTTATGATATGTTTCCGATTGGTATTGTAATGGTCTTGGCAAATAATGAATGTGAAAATATTGGATATGAGTTGGAAACGCGAAGTTGGAATGAGGGTTATAACATTATGTTGGAAAAATGACTAAACCGGTTATATCGTATTATGTTGTGGTTGTTGATGTTCTTGATGTTGTTGTTGGTTGTTTTAAGCCGAGTTGAATCTCGGGGGTGTCGTATTTATAGGGGAGGTGCTGCCGAAATTTCGGTAGCCAATACCTAACCGAAGTCGTAATGTTAAACTTGCATGAATAGTAACTGGTAAAGATGACCATTTGCAGATTTTCGGCGAAACGGGAATCAAGATTTGACGAGCGTAAGGCATAACGAAGGTATGTGGGGCCTTCCTATTCTTTCTTGGCATGTTACGAGCATACTAGGCTTGAAAGCGGGCCTTGATTGCGCTCCTGCGTCTCAAAATCTAAGATTGAAAATGGCGTCAAATTGTTCGATGAAAATTGAACTTTGTTCCTTCACAAGTTGTCGTCGAAATGGTTTGTATGTATGGAACCTTCCCTAATGGACCGGATTGTCCCAAACGCCCATAAATGATTTCATAAAGTCCGTGATCCATGATTTATGTCCGCCGCCTCGATTTGACCCGAGGTGGCCCACGGAATCCGAGACCTCTTACTATGTTTTAATTGACTTACTGTTATATAATGTTTAAGGAAATCTTTTGATTATTGTACTGATGTCGGACGATGAATGTGATGAGTCCACGATATGTTTTGACTTGTGCTATGATTCTAGAAACATAATTTGAAGTAAGTAATCGTGCCGTCCCCAAAAGAGCATACATATACATATACGATTACCGTCCGATTTTCTTGAAGCGATATGTTATCTGTTTCGTTCCGTTTGCTTAAGAACGACCATTTTGAACCTCTTGTAAGCCCTATGATATATTTGCTACGTCCGAATAGCCTCAAAAACTCGATCGACGTAATCCGTCATGGCATTTGAAAGGTACGTATTATGACTATTTATGTGATTTGTTTAATGAGTCCGGACTTATATGCATATGTTTACGTTACTGCGGTCGTACAAGTTATGATATGTCTATTCAGGCCGGGCCGGGATATGTTCTCGTGCGGTTTCGTGCACTATTCACCGAGTCCCTCGTGCTTGCGGGCGGGACACGTTATTTGTACGATTGTGATGTGATGATACGGGGATGGCGGCCGGATGGCACATGATTATTATCCACCGAGACCCGCGAGACGAGGCCGGGACACGTTATGTATACATGATATATATGTATGAGTCGACATGCATGATCCTATATTACCGAGTCCCTTAATAAAGGGCGGGACACGTTATGTGCATACTTGGCATAAGATGATGTTATGTATGATTCCATCTACCGAGTCCCTTATCGAGAGGGCCGGGACACGACATATGCTTATATGACATTATATGATTCGTTATGCATTACTTATCTTTTGGTATTATGTCTCACGGTCTCGGATGAGGTATCGCCTTCGTATTCCGGATTCGCTATAGCTCGATCGTTATATTTTAGTACTCATGTCCCCGATTATGATTATGCTTCTTATTCCGCTTCACATACTCGGTACATTTCCGTACCCCCCCATTCTTCGGGGCCGTGTTACATGCCCGCGAGTACGACGCGCCCTCGAGATACGCCACCGGCAAGTGGTACCGGTTGCTTATTGGAGAGTGCTCCATTTGATCGGAGCCGAGATTTTGGGTATATATCTTTTGTTGTTCGTTTGCTTTCTGTACATATGTTTATCCGGGTACGGCGGGGCCCCGTCCGTCTCTCGGTTGTTTTGCATATTAGAGGCCCTGTAGACGTAAAGAGTGGGTTATGGTCCTATATACGTACGATCTATGTATGTATTATGTGTTTGGGCGGTTGTCCGCGTGGCGGCCTTGCGCCGGCTCGCTTATATGTGTGTATATAAACATGTTGGCCCCGCGCGGCCTTTCTTTGGTATTTTCTGAATGCAGGTTAATTTTGGGTTAGTAAGAAAAACAGAGGAAACTCTGCCCAATTTTTTTTCTAAATGTTTGAGTTACTACTTTTGGGCTTTTGGCACGTACGGGTGCCCAGGTCGGGCACTAGTCACGGCCTACGGGGCTGGGTCGTGACACTTCCATAAATGACTCTATTAAGTGATATTTTATAAAACTTTTCAAAACCACTCCGAAGGGAGTGTGATATTTTCTAAAGCTTCCTTAAAACCACTCCGAAGGGGGGTGTGATATATTATTTTCTAAGGTTTTTCAAAACCACTCCGAAGGGGTGTGTACAAAACCACTCCGAGGAAGTGTTATATTTTATAAGACTTTTAAAAAAAAAAAACCACTCCGAAGGGGGTGCGATATTTTATTATTATTATTACTATTATGCCCGAAGGAAACATCATTATTATTATGCGGAAGCGCGTGCCCGAGAGGGGCTATCTTCATTATTATGCGGAAGCGGCAATGCCCGAAGGGGCTATCTTCATTATTATGCCGGAAGCGGCAATGCCCGAAGGGGCCATTATTGATATCGAGCGGAAGCGATCGCCCGGGGGGCTATTATTATTATTATTATTGTTATTGTTATTGTTATTATTATTTTGCCGGAAGCGAGCGCGTGTGATGTCTCTTGTCACTTATTCTGGATTTGGTAATTGGATTGCAATTATTTACTTAAGGCTTGTTTGCGACTCTGTACATCTACTTATGTCTTCTCTTAAGCGGAGGTTGCAGGTATTGGGTTGTATGTGATTTCTTCCCTCTTAAATTGCGCGGTGGTTATTATCTATTTATTTTCGCTTTACATATTCAGTACATATTCCGTACTGACCCCCTTTCTTCGGGGGCGGTCGCGTTTCATGCCAGCAACCAGGTTCGGGGACGCGACCGGGGGACCCGGCTTAGAGGAGATAGCAGTCCGGGAGTCGAGCGAGCTCCATTTGCTCACGGAGCGTCCGTTTTGGTATAGCTTTATATATTGTACGGGTTATACTCTATAGAAGTCTGCGAACGACGGGAGTCATAATTCTTGTTTGGCCTTGTCGTAGTTATTTTGTTGTACAGAAATGGCAGAGGCCTTTGGCTCGCCTTGTGTTATGTTGTATGTATCTATATATCATGTTTTGAGATACCTCGAGCCACGTGTCGATTTTGGTATTTCATTTACAACTTTCAATTCTTGTTTTAAAAAAAAAAAAAAAAAAAAAATTTGAATTGACGTTTAAGGAGTTCGCTCGACTCGACGAGGGTCGGTGCCGTCACACCTCGACGAAGGTTGGGGTGTGACAATATCTATGTGTTCCTCTCTAGAAAATTCAAGAAAAATCAAAAGGAATCAAGAAAAATAAGAGAGGAAGCTCACGGCTAAGAGAGAAAAGAAAAGAAGAGAAAAATTCTTGGAACTAATCCTTTGGTTCAAAAATTCATTTTGTGGGATTATTACTAAGTGCAAGATTGCCTACAACTTGGCATAATTATCTTGGCAAGAGAACAATTCTAGTGGCAAGTGAAGAATTTGTTGAAAAGGTAAGAATCCTTATTTTTATGTTGGAGGAATTATGTATGTGTTGTAGTATGTGTAGAGTGCATGAGAATTATGGAAGTGTTGTATGCATGTGGTGGCCGTATGGTGTGCTTGTGTGTTGGCGTGGGAGGTGGTTGCATGAAGGAAAATTGTTAAACTTGTTAGTATGTTGATTATGTTGTTGGTCTTATGAAATAAATGAGAAGTATGAGGAATTTGTGTGTTGTGAATTGTAGTGTGTAAACCGTGTGTATGTGTGTGTATATGTAGCCGTGTAGGTGCATGGTTATGTATTGAATTGACGAGTTGAATTTTGTATGGTGTTTTAGTTGCGGTTATGATGGAATTCATGTTGGAAATGAAAGTTAAATGAATTCGAATGAATTTGGGAATAATGGATATTGGCATGACCTATAGAACATGGAAATGAAATTGTAAGATGCAAATTATGATAGTTGTTAACGGAATTGAAAGGTAAAAATATGTTATGGAAGTTTATGTTGGAAGTTGGAAATTTTGAACGAATTATAGTTTCGGTGGAATTTTTGTATAATTTGTGAAATAATGCGAAATGCTCCCGAATTGTATTTGAATGCTCTTGAATGAGTATGAGAACGTTGATATTAGTTTGGAAATGTGAAGTTAGTTGGAAGTTGTTGCTTTATGAAGAAGAAGACTAATTATGTTAGAATGCATTCTAGTTCGATTGTTGTTGTTATTAATGTTGTTGTTGGATTGTTGTTGTTGATATATTAAGCCGAGCTACGTCTCGGGGGCGTTGGATTCATAGGGGAAGTCTTCACGAAATTTCGGTGAGTCAAGTATAACCCCAAGTTGAAATATTAGTTTGCATGAATAGTAATTGGTAAGAATGACCATTTCTGCCGGTTTTTGACGAAACGGGAACGGAAATTTGAGGAGCGTAAGGCGTAATCCGGGTATGTAAAGCCTTCCCTATCTTTCTATGGCATGTTTACGAGTCTAACGGGCTTGACGGCGAGCCTCGATGACCCTTCTTGCTACCCACATTCGAGATTGAAATTAGCGCAAAAATCCGTCAGTCGGTAGATTGAACCAATTTCTTCTAAGATTGATCTATAAGTATGTATTTTCCATAAATGGAGTCGAAACACCCTAAGATGATTATGAACGACTCCCTAAGGGTTATTATCCATAATCTATGTATTGTACTATGGTTGGGTCCGAGGTGGGCCCACAATACCCTGATACTCCCGGTATGGTTCAAATCGATCTGTTTCGTCGATTTTCATAAGTAACTCTTAATTATGTTCCGTCCGCTAACTAAGAAGTATTATGACGGTCTTCCTGAATCTGAATATTATTCCGACCTCTGGAGCAATTCTGGATACTCTGTTCTGATACGATCTGCTTATTCTGATTTGACTTACTTTTCGAACTATTTCGGTTGATTACGTCCGTACGTCGGTACGTATGTGTATGGTTTCTCATTTGTACGTTCGTGGATGCCTCAACGCTTCCTTCATCGCGCCCGGCCAAGTTCGTGATTCGTGCACCTCATTTGCATTATTCACCGTCCCTCGGATTGTGCGGGCGGATACGTCGTATCCGATTCGATCCGATTATGATTATGATACGATTATGTGATATTATGGGGATGGCGGCCGGATGGCATTTGATCCGATTCTCGTCTATCCACCGCGTCCCGTACTACAGGCCGGTTCGTTACCGCGTCCCTTATTAAAGCGGCCGGGATGCCGTCCGTATGTGATCGGGATCCGATTTCGATATGTACGTCGCATATGATTATGACTACCGCATGCATGATTACTCGTCATTACGCGCTCCGTATGTCGATTTGGACTCGATTATACGTCACATTTCGTACGTCCGACCTATTCTAATTACGTACGCTTATACATTTGAGATCCGATTCGTCCGAGAATCCGTCCGTACGCTCCGTAAGTCCGACTCCGCTACGAATCCGATTCGTTCGCTCTATTTCCGTATTTTCGTGCCGTTACGATTTTACACATCGACTCGGGTATTTTAATTATGTATGTTATGTTTAAAACTACTTACGTCTTCGTCGACCCCCTTGCTTCCCCTTCGGGGTGTGTTACATGCCCGCGAGTACGCGCGCCGCACGCCGCCGGTTTAGGATATCGTCTGTCCGGAGAGCTCCTTTCGATCCGAGCCGATACTTTTGGTATATATCTTCTTAACGTTGTGTTGTCTCGTATATATGATCATTTGGGTACGGCGGGGCCTGTCCGTCTTCGGTGCACGCCGATTCCGACCGTATGTTAGAAGGTGCGCGGCATGTACGCGTAGGTGTGGGTTATCAGCGTTGCACGGGTAAGTGTGTGTGATATGCGACTGCGTTCGTTATAATAGCCAACGGCTTCGGTATAATTGTCGGTATATATATGTATATGTATGTTCGTGCGATGCGCACCTTATGGGTCAGTGTGGATTTATGTATGTTAAACGGGTTAGCTATTTGGCATGTCGGATCTGTTGGGTAGGTACGTATGGGTGTCAAGTAGGACACCGATCCACGGCCCAAGGGTTGGGTCGTGATTTAACATTTATAATATCATAATCCACAATCTTCATTAACTATATATCATTCAATTCTTCTATTACCATTTCAAGGGCACCCATAGCCATGGTCATAATATAATATTCCATTCGTCCTCCTATTATGCTTCTCCCATGCTCTTAATATCATTAATAGCAAGGTTCTATTCATAATACACCAAAAGCCATCATTCATGTCAACTACTATTTAAGATTCCATTACTTTCACATTTGAGCTCTATATTCTATTTTCTTCCATTATCCAAGTCCTCCAACCCCCCAATGCTCTCAATAATAGGAAATAAACATAGAACTCACCTTAAGCACTTGGGAACAAGCCTTGAATCACTACAAGAAAAATGGCTATTAGGGACGAGAAAACTGGTCCCTAAAAGTCATTTTCTGGTCCCAAAAATTCTATAGCGACCAGATTTTACTGGTCGTCACTCGTCCTTAAAGGCTCTGCCACTAAAAGTCAATTGCAACCACTTTCTGTGACTAGTCGCTACAGATTTGTAGCGACCAGAAAAACACTAGTCTCTAAAACACTTTTAGTGACCATATTTCCGGTCCTTGAAAACTTAAAACAACATACTTCTGGTCTTAAAATTCTTTAAAGACCAAATATCTGGTCACTAAATATATTCTGATAAAATATAGATCTTCTCTAATTCTATTATTCTAAGAGTTCATACAATTTATAACATAGAAACTTAAATGCATATAAGCATTATTGATAACATATCCTTTTCATATATAATATGTAATTCGTTACAAAGAAATGGATTCATATTCCATTAGTAGCAATCTATGGCCATGATAGACAAGTCTTTGTATGGCTTACACAACCCTTTACGTAAAAAGTTAACATCCCTAGCAAAAAATGAAAAAATAAGTTTAACAATCCTAGTAAAATGATAATCAACTTGTTAACTTGTATGATGTCTTCAAAATCCGCATCTTGAATAGTAAACTCAAGTCTTCATATCCTGTAAAATATGTAAGACAAATTCTATCAAGAAAAACTACAAAAATAGATAAAACATTTTTAAATTAACCACTCATCTAAAATTCAAATTTGATCAGATGTACAAACCTATAGTAGAGAAGTTGAACAAAAATGTACTAGGAGCTGCAAGAATACAAACAATAATAAATCAAAATATCAACAAAAGACTAGAATCTGTTAGTCATGGGTACCTCAAAATAAAGGAAATGAAAAGCGGGATGCGACTAGAATGGGGTGATCTTGATCTTCCTCCACAGCAACAACTCATGAAGCTTGCGTGGATGTGCTACAACAAAGCCAAACAAAAAAGGCAGCAGTATACAAATCTTGAAAGCCTGCTATGCACAAAAACTTAGGTATAGTAAATAAGGGTTACACAAGTCAAGAACAAACATCTTTTAAAAAAGAAAACACAGCATGGGTGAAATAGTATTGTATGTGTTCATCTAATGTGTAAAAATGAGTACAACACCTAGGAATATAATTCTTGAATTCATTTAAGTGGCTAAAACAAGAAAATCAGAATATTAGTCTAATTTCACTAAAGAAAAGGATGCAGATTCAACATGGATACATATAATACATTTAAGCTTAGTCCAACACAACATATAGATTCTGATACGCTAGATTTATCCTATAAAATGATTTCTAAAGTTAAAATATACAAGTTAGTATCACCATCATACATTGGGTTAAATAAAAGTTACAAAAATGATAAACAAACCAAGTAGCATGTACGTGATAAAGTAGTATACTAGCTTCTACCATTATATCAGGGAATAAGTACACTTTCTTTTAGCAATGCTGAAATCCCTTTAGGTTGAATAGTAAAATATAATGACACATAATCAAAGGACCTTATCGTTAGAAAGAAACTCATTTGACGTATTATAAGTTCCTAAGATTTACGTTAGAAAGAAACACACTTGACGTATTTTAGAAAATCTCGAAAGAAAACTATACTTCTAGAAATACTTATTCATCTATTTATATATAAAAAAGGCCAAAGTAGCAATCAAACCTTGAAGAAATCTAAAAAGAGCCAGATGACATTCATGTGATTACGAAGTAGATGGAGAAACAAACAAGGATCCAAGATATTGAATCCGAAAGTGACTACCTAACCTAAGATGCTAACAGACATTAGTGTTCCGTAAACACAACATCACAACTTCCCTCTATTTCACTTTGTATGATCGACTTTCTTAAAAGTTCTAAGACGAGATAAACATTAGCTTAAAGGATTCTAACTGCAATTGATCTATATTAAACCAAATAAACAAGCAATAGGTAACTAAAAAAGCTACTCAAATACTAGATCTCTAGAAATGCAACAACTTGCGTTAAAACATGATCTCTTAAGTGATTTACTAAAGCAAAGATTTTACATAGTCTATCCCACAGTCAAGTTCAATGAGGCTCTTGGATTACATATCAGAAGAGTAGAAAATAAAGCTGAAAATCCAAGTTCGATTAATAAAGGATGTACCAACCTGACGTGAACTAGGCTCATTATATCCATCCCAAGCACATAGAAATAATTTTATCAATTATGCACCCAACTAATCATCATACTATTCTAAAAGTGGGAAGCTCCAACTGTCAAAGTTGAAATACCAAAATGCCCCTTAAAAGTTAAACGACATTCGTACCCTTCTATCCTATAATATTCTTTTTATTGTATTGTAGAGATGGGTAATTATACATTGTAAGTTTGGTGGACTAATATTTAATTGTAAGTTACAATTAGCAAGACAAAAAATCACCAGTTACTATATGTACAATGAATCAACCTGCTGAAGGTATGTCTCAAGGCAACGTGTGTGTACGTTTTCCTTGATTTTGACAGCTTCCAACAATAATTGCACATTTAAACTTATTTAATACAGTTGTATTCATTTTGGAAATTAAAGTCTCTATTGTACCATGTATATTTTACTTGTAATGGATATGAAAAGAAACCATCAAACATTTAAAGCCTTTTCTCTAATGTGACTGTTGAGATTTCTGCAGAATTTTTAACAGTACGTCTTGGCTTATAAGTATAATGACTTCACAAGATTTTTGTGCAAACCATGTCACGGGACAATATAATGTTATTGCATTTCTATCCAATCCATTCCCCAAGTTCCTACTTCTTCATTTGCAGCTATTAAGTTCGACCATTTTCAATTGCAAGTGTCGATGAGATTCGGAAACAAATGGAAAAAAACCATTCTTTATTCACAATTGCTAATATAAGTATAGGCAGCTGATGTGGGAAGTAATTTCAGTTCTGGGGTGGTTTGTAGTAGTGAAAGTACTAGGAAACTCCCTGGTGAAAAATTTAAATCCGAGAGACTGAGGTGATGAAAGCTCAGATTCCAAAGAGAAGTTATCAAAGAAAAGATAATTCAACTTTAACTTCAAAGAATCTGATAAGATCTAGGAACTAAAGTGGATGGCTACATGTGCATTGTACTTTCTACCAAATTTGGAGTTCAATCATTGCTGTCAAGGCTGTATAAGCATTTTGCTGCCTTCATGTCATAGTACTTTCTACATGGGCATTGTAGTTTCTACCAAAGGATTCAGAAGTGTTGTAATTTTAATGAATGTAATGTACTTCTTTTAAAATTAAAAGCAACATAAATGTTATAAAGTCTAATATTGCACATATGAACAATATTAAATTCGACTTTCGTGTAATGAAAGAGGAATAACAATCTTAAAAATGAAATATCTAATTGAAGTTGAATACGAACATAACACATTCTCTAAAAGAGAGATTACTAATTAGCAACTCCACCCTTTGATCACATCACTTATATTCATATTTTATTACTCGACCTTTTAAGTATGTATAAATTTTATAATAATGATATGGAACAAACGTGCAATGCATGTTTCCAGAAACTAGTAACTCAAATATCAGTATGTCAATTAATTAACATGTTTATGTAAATTGAATTTAACTATGTCCTGAGATGATTTAAGACAACTATTTTTTTTTTTTTTTTACTGAATGAAATAGTCAACTAAGTGTTAGCCTATTAATGACTAATTCAGCTTAAGGTGACTTAAACTAAAAGGACACGTAAGCAGGAACAAACACTTAAAGAAATCCTAACCAATAGGCAAATTAGTTGCTAGTTAAACAAAAGTGATCATCTAATTAGCGAATTACACATATATGAATTATTCAATTTTTTGTTACAACCAAATATGAATTAATGAATTATAGTTTTTCAAGAATGACTCATATAAGCAAGCATATCACAGAACTGACACATGTCATAGGCAGATAACCACTGGGTAACTTACAGCTAAAAGAACACCTATTTTCAGACATCTACAGACATAATTTAAAAGGAAAACCACGTAAATATGCATAACAAAACTAGAGACAGGACTACATGCATTAGCAGTGAGGCAACAATAGGAAAATATTATGAGTAACTGCAACAAAGATCATAGAATGTAAAGCCTAAAACTAAAGACAAGGAAAAGGTGACGGGCCAAACAGACAATCTTAAGACCTGTTATCTAATGAAACTAAACAAGCTTTAACACGTCGATCAAACTATAACTTTTTCTTTAAATTTGAAGCGGACATCCCTAAGGTGGCAATCTCTAAATGATTAACAGCTCAGATACATAGATCTTGAAATTCAATAGACAACTTCTAAGACATAATCTCTACAATGGAAATACAGGTCCTAGTATATGATTTTCAAAACAAAATGCATCCTCACTTTGTTTCCTTAAGTATTCTAACATTTAACCTTAAATAGAATGCAGAAACCAGCAGTCACAAATGTTTACCGAATATTTATTAACCGAGAAAAGTCATAGAGCAGGGACAAGGCATACTCTGGCTCAACTAAAGATGCAGCCACTAATGTTTTTCCAAGTATGACTTTTAAAGAAGTGAATCCTGGGATATAATTTCTAAATGCTGGAAGTTTAAAAAAGAAATAAGGTTTCAAGTGCAGCAAGTCTCAAAGCATTCTTTCTAGATAAACAAATCATTTATTGTGCCTTCTAAATGTTATATATATATATATATATATATATATATATATATATGTCTTACAACATGTTTTTTTTTCCAAACAAAATCAGTCATGAACTTTGATTTATAGACCCAATATGAACTAAAAGCATGTTTTTCAGATGGATGATAATGAACCACTAGCAGAACATATTCTTGGCGCATAGATACACAAGAAGAATGTTGCCAAACATGGACACACACTAAATTGCTAGCATGAAATCCAAGTAGTAGAGTATGTTGTCCCTTTTCTTAAGAGTATGCTATCCTATGAACATGATTTTTAGGAGAATGTACCTCAAATTTTAACATGACCATCACATAGAAAAAACTTCTGAAACAAACAACACAAGATAGTTTGTAACAGGCAAAAAAAAAAAAAAAATTAAACCATTTGGGAAAACCTACGTTGCTTGGTCTCGGGTGCAGGTGTCTGATACAGGTACGGATCTAGAAGTTGGATCCTTCATGATCTGAAATTTAAGATTCGGGGGTATGGATCTAGGTATCGATACGGGTGCGGGGATTCGGCTAAAAATAAATCAACTATATAAAAATATAGTTATATGTCTTAATTATGAGACATTATGTGGAAACTTATAAGGTATTCGGATGAGAAAATATTAATCAAGAGGAGAATCCCAAAAGGAGTAAGGAAAAGAACTGACATATAAATTTCTATATACAAGCTATTCCATTTTCTTCAATTTCATCTTAGCTTTTGTTTTTATTACAGAAATCATTGTATTTGTCCCAAATTTCTCCCTCGATTTTGGTCAAAGTATCCAAAATCAGTTGATTATATCCGGTACGGATCCCACACACACACCATGTCGTGTCTACAGGGGTGCAGCACAAAAAATAAAGAGTCCGACGAACTTAGGGGAAAACAGATGTCCTTAGACATTGGCAAGAATCTAAGCCCAAAGCCCCAAACATACAAGAAACAGAAATTGTTTATAAAAGTTCAATATTGGGGATAAAAAATTGTAAAATCAGATGACAAGACAAAGTCACAAATGTAAGATGAAAATCCACATTCAAGAAAAGAATAAAGAGATACCTGTAATGCTGTAGTGAAAGACCAAAATCAAGGAGTGACAAAAAACACAAGCATACACAAAATCATAGCCCTGAAGAACCAATTAATCAGCAAGAAAAATTAGAGAAACAACCTGGCAGCCTGGAAATACGAGGAAGCACGGAGGATACGACCAACAATGGCCACAGAGAATCTTTTCTCCCGCTGATAATGACATCCTGGCGAGCTGACTCTACCTCCGATGATAACCCCAACTCAATCGCACAGTATGACATGTCACAGAACAAAAATACAAAACATACCCAAAAAAACAACACACCAAAACCGAATAGTCGTAAACCCCTAAAAGGTCGTGAGGAACAGTTGAAGACACAAATTGTCAATTTGAATGAAGAAATCAAGCACAAATTTCAATGAACACTAGAACAGGTTGTCAAAATGATGTGGAATTAGGGATTTTGTGAGACTGAGATATGGGGAGTAAACCCTAGTCACTAAAATGATGAATGGACGAACGTTGTTTTTGCTTATTTTTATATTTCTTTATAATTATTAATTATATATGATATTATATTTTTGGAGGAAAAAATGGGTGGCATTTCAGTCCCACCCCATTCACTGTATTAGGGACCAGAAATTGACAATTTTAGGGATGAGATTTAGGCCCTTCGCCATTTAAGAGAGAATTAGGGAACAATGAAATATCTGGTCGGTAACAATATAGGTTTAGCGACCAGATTTGTATACCGCCGCTAAATGTTGGTCTTAGATAAGCCTTTTTCTTGTAGTGAGTCACTCTACTCCATTAGAATGAAATCCTCCACTTGTATGCCAAAGGAGTCCTCACTCTCCACAAACCCTAGTAGGCTTCCTAGTATAAGAATCTCTTAATTCTTGGCTTTGATCTTGGCTTTTTGGTATAGATTGTTGTGAAAATAGAGGGAGGGTTCTAGAGAGATATAGAATCTGCTTTTTGTGGAAAATAATGAAATAAAACATGGGTTCTTAAATTTATAGACAGGGCTGGAAATTTCCAGATCGGCGGGTCGACGGCTCGTCGACGTGGCCGTCGAATCGCCACCTGAAATGTCTGAGTTCTGAAGCTTGTCGACGGCGCCAGTCGGCAGCTCGTCAATGTGGCCATCGATGTTGATTGGTTTCAGCAGTTGCCTGACCTGCTTCGCTTTGCTCCGATTCGATTCGTTTCACATCCAACTCCCTTGTAATGTCAAGGATGCCTACTTATATTCCTGTACACATACAATGTAAAATATCACCTGTGTAAAGCTCTGGTGCGGACTACCAAACCGAGGGTATACTCCGCGAATAAGTCAAAATCTACTTGAAACAAAATGGGAGGTGTAACATTCTTCCCTCGTTTAAAACATTCGTCCTCGAATGTTAAGTTCTCGGGAATTTTACGAAAATTTCGCTAGAATTTCCTTTATAATATGGCACTACCAACCTGCCACAACAGCCCATAATAATAATGCCTCACAGGCACACAACATTCTAGTAATAAAGTTTGGCCACATACGACCCGAAAGTATAAAAGAAAGCATGCATACCTCATAATCTTGACGTTTAATCTCGGATTTCTTCTGGGGGCTGAAATAAATGTGGGTGCTTGGCCTTCATATTTTCTTCCGCCTCCCAAGTCATCTTTTCCCGGTTGTTATTTCTCTATAAGACCTTAACTGAGGCTACTTCTTTATTTCTAAGTTTACGTACTTGCCTATCTAGTATGGCAACTGGTACTTCTTCATAAGCCAACTTTTCTGTCACTTGAACATCATCTACTGGAACGATCCTAGTAGGATCTCTAACACACTTACGAAGCATTGAGACATGGAAAACGGATGGAGTCGATTCCGATTCCGAGGGTAAGTCCAATTCATAAGCTACTTGACCCACCTTGCGGACAACCTTATAAGGTCCAATGTATCGAGGACTCAACTTTCCTTTCTTACCAAATCTCATCACTCCTTTCATTGGTGACACCTTTAAGAATACCCAGTCATCAACTTAAAAATCTAAGTCCCGCCGGCAGTTGTTTGCGTAAGATTTCTGACGACTCTGGGCTGTCAACATTCGATCTTGGATAACTTTGACCTTTTCCACTGCCTGTTGGATCAACTCAGGGCCTATTAATTGTGTTTCCCTGACTTCAAACCACCCAATTGGAGATCTACACTTCCTTCCATATAGAGCTTCGTATGGAGCCATTTGGATACTGGAATGATAGTTGTTGTTGTATGCAAACTCAATAAGGGGTAAGTGGTCGTCCCAACTACCACGAAAATCTAGAACATATGCTCTCAGCATATCTTCCAAGGTCTGAATAGTACATTCGGCTTGCCTATCAGTTTGCGGGTGAAATGATGTGCTAAGCTTCACCTGAGCACCTAAACCTTCTTGGAAAGACTTCCAAAACTTAGCTGTAAATTGCGCCACTCTATCAGTAATAATAAACATCGGAATACCATGGAGTTGCACTATTTCTTTAAGATACAGCCTTGCATAATCTTCTGCTGAGTAAGTAGTTCTAACCGGAAGGAAATGGGCTGATTTCGTGAGTCTGTCCACGATCACCCATATAGAGTCATACTTGCTTTGGGAACGAGGTAACCCTACAACGAAATCCATGTTTATTGCTTCCCATTCCCAAGTTGGAATTTCCATTGCTTGCAATAACCCTCGTCGCTTTTAATGCTCAATTTTTACTTGTTGATAGTTCGGACACTGAGTCACAAATTCTGCTATGTCTTTCTTCATTCCATCCCACCAATACATCAATTTGAGATCATGATACATCTTTGTTGCACCTGGATGAATAGAATACTGAGAATGCTGGGCTTCTTTTAGAATTCGGCGACGTAATTCTGCAACTTTCGGAACACATAACCTACCTCGGTATCGAAGAACTCCATTTATAGAAGTTTCAAATGGAGACTTCTCCTTCGCATAAAATGTGTCTCTATAGTGGCTCAACTGAGGATCATCATATTGACGCTCTTTTACCTCCATGACCAAGGATGAAACAGTGGGATTATTGACATCAATTCCTGTACTGCTTGAATCAACTAGACGAATTCCAAGATTAGCTAGTTGGTGGAGCTGCAAATTATTTCTTTCTTCTCGGAGGAACACTTCGCATAGGGCTGCCCATTGATAGGCGGCTAAGCGTATCAGCTGCTACATTTGCCTTCCCGGGGTGGTATAAAATACTCACATCATAATCTTTCAATAATTCTAACCACCGCCTCTGCCGCAGATTTAACTCCTTCTACTTGAAAATGTATTGGAGACTCTTGTAATCTGTATAGATATCAACATGCACACCATACAAGTAATGCGCCCACATTTTTAATGCATGAATAACTGCAGCCAATTCGAGATCATGAATTAGGTAGTTCTTTTCGTGTTTCCGCAACTGTCTTGAAACATAAGCAATAACTTTACCGTGCTGCATTAATACACATCCTACCCCAACGCCAGAAGCATCACAATATAAAACATAACCATCTGGCCCTTCTGGAAGTGTCAAGACCGGGCTGGGTTGCTTATCTTTCAATTCTTGAAAACTCGCGTTCACAGCATCATTCCATTGAAATTTGCCGACTTCACGTTAGCTTTATCAATGGGGCTAAAATAGAGAAAAATCCATCCACAAACCTTCTGTAGTAACCTGCCAATTCTAGAAAACTACAGACTTTTATAGGAGTTGTAGGCCTTGGCCAAGTCTTCACAGCCTCAATTTTTTGGGTATCCACTCCTGATGCCATCATACGAAATGACATGACCCAAAAATGTCACGAGACTTCAAAATAAAAACTCGCACTTTGAAAATTTCGCATACAATTTCCGAGTTCGAAGAATTCCAAGAACAATATGTAAATGGTCTGCATGTTCTGATTCTGTGCAAGAGTGCACTAGAATATCATCAATGAACACTATTACGAATAGATCCAAGAGAGGTCTAAATACATTATTTATCAAATTCATAAACACTGCCGGAGCGTTAGTCAACCCAAACGACATCACCCGAAATTCATAATGGTCGTATCTCATTCTGAAGTCTGTCTTGGGAATATCTTCTTCTTTAACTCTCACTTGATGATAACCTGACCTTAGGTCTATTTTGGAAAACCACTTGGCACCCTGCAATTGATCAACAAATCATCAATCCTTGGGAGAGGATATTTGTTCTTGATCGTCACTTTATTTAACTGCCTATAGTCAATACACATCCGTAAAGAACCATCTTTCTTTCGCACAAATAGGACCGGTGCTCCCCACGGTGATGAACTGGGTCTAATAAACCCCTTCTCAAGCAAATCCTTCAATTGTGCCTTTAGCTGCTTTATAGCCGAGCCATTCGTTTAGGAGGGATAAAAATGGGCTTGGTGTCCGGCAACACATCAATGGCGAAATCAATCTCTCTTTTACGGAGGATGGCCTGAAAGTTCATCTGGGAATACATCCGGAAACTCATTCACTACCGGGACGGATGGGAGAGTTGGCGACTTTGCTTCGGTGTCACGAACTCGTACTAGATGATAAATATAGCCTTTAGCTATCATCTTCCTTGCCTTAAGGTAGGAAATAAACCTACCTCTAGGAGATGCTGTATTACCTTTCTATTCAAGCACGGGCTCTCCCGGAAACTGGAACCGAACTACTTTCGTTCGACAATCAACATTGGCATAACATAAGGCCAACCAATCCATACCTATAATCACGTCAAAATCTAACATTTTCAGCTCGATTAAATCAACTTTGGTCTGGTGTTCACATACCAAAATTACACAACTCTTGTATACTTGTCTAGCTATCACGGGATCACCAACCGGAGTAGACACCTCGAAAGGTTTAATTGGCTCGGGTTTTACCGCAATACGATCAGCAATATAGGGAGTAATATAAGATAACGTAGAACCCAGATCTATCAACACATAAACATCGTGAGAGAATATAGTCAATATACCTGTAACCATATTCGGAGAGGATTCAAGATCCTGTCGTCCGACTAAAGCATAGATACGGGGCTGGACACCACCTGAACTAGAATCTCCCCCTCAACCTCTACCTCGACTGTCGGGAACTGGGAGTGCGCACGGTCGGGCGCACGTAAAGAAGAACCGGCCCGATCTTGTGGGCCGGACTCCACCTCTCTATCGTACCTCGTAGGACGATCACGCATAACGTGCCTGTCTATCCACACAACA
Organism: Lycium ferocissimum; assembly: GCF_029784015.1. Classification (NCBI taxonomy): domain Eukaryota; kingdom Viridiplantae; phylum Streptophyta; class Magnoliopsida; order Solanales; family Solanaceae; genus Lycium; species Lycium ferocissimum. The sequence continues at coordinate 3,017 of NW_026713924.1, read as the reverse complement.
TAACAAGCGTACGTGCGTACTTGGTGACATAGCCCGAACGTAACTTTCACACCGATTACGTCGCGAACGGTGGTGGCTCACTGCAGCTGTAATCACCCCCAAACTGGGAACCTGAAGCTCTCGAGCCCTGACCCTGCCCTGAATGAATAGAGCGGTCAAACCTCCTTCCTGCAAATTATGGAGGTGCACTAGTCACCGACTGGCCTGAATATCCGAAATATGATCGCATCGATCCCCTCTATAGTCCCACTAGGACCCGTATCCGGCCCTATTACTCTACCCCTTATCGATCACGCGCACCCCTTTGCGGATACTGCTGCTCTTCTAGGTTCTGGGCATGGGCCTAAATGCGGGAAATATCCATCCCGTCCGGCAATGAAGTCGTTAAGCAATTAAATAAATGTGGCCCTAGGCCACTCACAAATCTATGCACCTTATCAACCATGTCGGTCACCATAGTCGGAGCATATCTAGCCAATGAATTAAACTGAAGGCTATACTCCCGGGCACTCATGTTCCCTTACTTCAAATTTAAAAATCTGTCTGCTCTAGCTCCACGAACTTCGGGTGGCAAATAGTGGCGGATGAAGGCATCTACAAATTCTTGCCAAACCGGAGATGGTGCATTCTCTTTTCTTCATGATATCCAATTATTATACTATAAGACCGCCACATCCCGGAGTCTATAAGATGCTAACTCCACCGACTCAGTCTCGGAGGCGTGAATAATTTTTAATGTCCTCAACATTTCATCGATAAAAGCTCCGACGGGTCTTCGGCGGCTTGACCCGAAAAACTCCGGAGGATTCAAACTCATGAAATCACGGGCTCTAGTACTAACTGCCCTGTCACTTGAACCCAAACTCTGCCGCTGTGCTTGGGCGACAACTAACTATGTCAAGAGATGGATAGCCTCGATCACTTGTTGAGCCGAAGTAGCCGGGGGAGGAACTGGAGGCGTAGGAGTTGGAACCGAAGCCCCTTCTTGTTCTTCTATAATAGGCGGAGTATGAGAGGTATTAGATGGAGCCTCATTATGTGATTCGCCCTCTTCTACAGTCATTGGCGGCTCCCTTTCTACCCGTCTTTTCATCGTAGTCTTGCCTTCTCCGGGGGCGGTAGCCTTTTCCCTTTGGGCGGCATCTACCGAAATCATACCACAATATTAGGGAGGAGAAAATCTTATAACATCGCTCTATTGCACGATCTCTCGTAAGAAGAAGAATGGTCGTTTTTCCTAAATGCCCCGTAGGTTCCTATTTATTAATGTGGCGCGCAACACACCATAAACAAGACTCTACTAGATACGGCTCGTAGACAACTTCCTGAGACCGAAGACGCTGCCGACACCACTTTTTCACGACGACTAAGGGCCGCGATGGGTACCGGGGCTAACCACCGAGCACCACTCATATTACTCGTAATCATACTCATTCCGCGATCATTCGTTAATAACCTGCTTATAATCATAAGGAAACCATTTTCATTTAAAACATAATCACTTTTATATACATAAGCCCTACGCTTTCAAAATAATAATACATATATACACGTGGGAAAAATTGTGAGACCAACCTACCCACACATGCGCACCTACGAGCCTCTACTAGAGTACAAGACATATGGATGGGATAGGACCCCGTCGTGCCCAAAATAGATATATACACAAAATCATAAGTAATGGCACTTCCGAAACAATGGGGTGCTCTTCAAGTCGCCGATAGCTCTTATGAGTGGATCACCTCACTCTACACACTGTGGGCATGAACACGGCGTCGAAAAGGACGTCGGTACGAGGCATTGTGCGAGTATATAAGGCTTAAATAAAATGAGCATAATAAAGAAATCTGAAACATAAGGTGAAAACATAACACACGCTAGCCTTTAAATAAATGCATTTTAACATATCTCTGCAAAAATACATCAACCTATCGTATATATTCCTCGTTTTACCCGCGTCCGGGTACCATGCCCCGTCGCCGCCCGCTGGTGGTGCCATGTCCGACCCTAGGCACGATAAAATCACAAGCGACTCGCATTAGCGGTGACATGTCCGGCCGTCTGAACACGGTAGAATCATATCGCATACGTCTCGCCAGCTCGTCGCGCCAAAACATACGTAGAGAGATCCCAGAGATAATCTGTAACCGTATCGGGGTGACGTAAGGTCGAGAACCCCCGATTCTATTGTATGGAAATCATAATCATCTTACCTCACCTTGAAGGAATTGGTATCATAAGGTGGAGTGCATCAATAATAATTGATGTCATACCATTGGCTTTAGAATCCCTATATAATGTTGACTCATATTTTTCAGAATGTAAGAAAGTCATGGAAGGAAAAAGGGAATTCATTTCAAGAGAATCATGCCTTAGAAGGAAGGGACTAGCCTTTCATACCTTGTATCTCTTCAACTCTCTATCGTGCACTCGCGTGCCTCTCCGCTTGCGACCCTACACTTTTAAGGAATTGCAAAAATTAGGTAATCGATAACATAAGTACATTTGAACTAAAGCTAATGAAAATTGGGCAACATCTCCTTAGTTTCTACAACTTTCCCCATACCATATTGTTATATCCCGTATTTTGTACATTGGAACAATTCGGATTAACTATGATAAGTTAGAGACAAAACTATTCTGGGATGCAAAGTCGAGACTTTTGACGCCCGAATTTTATTTTGAGACATAAGTTGTTCATAAATTTGTTGGTATGGAACAATTAGGAAAATTTGGGACTAAAATTGGAATTATTGAAAGTTGCAAATCATGCATTTTTTTCTATGTTTGGCCGTGTGGTGTGGGATTTGGCCCTTAAAATTGTGGACGGTTTTAATTGGTCCAACGAACGTGTGGGCCAAAGGAATGACCTTTATAAGTCTTATATTGTCTTAGAAGATGACTACTAATTCATTTCTCATCATCCAACACTTAGCAAAAATAACGAAGTTGAAGAACCTCCCCCAGGCCCCGGCCCCCGAGGGGGAAAAACCCGGAAAATTTAAACCTCAAAAATT
>NW_026713923.1:0-25408 GCF_029784015.1 Lycium ferocissimum | reverse complement strand
AGCTTACTTATTCATCTTTCATCACATGCAATTTGCATTCATGTGGGCCATAGTCCACTTCAACTTGGATGACCACAAGACTTCTTCAACAAGTCATAAAATTTCAATTTCCAAATTCCAAATTTGCCCTTGACATTCCATGCCAATAATACTTACAAGCAACTTGCACTCTAAATCAAAGTCGGAAACTAGCCTTGTCCTCAACTTCCCGCCATTGTCCTAAGATATCCAACTGTACAAATGCGAGGTGTAACAAGTACGAGATATGTACTGAGTATATAAAGCATGAAATACAATAAGGAAGATCATAACTGAAGTAGAGATTCCAGGAGACAAGTATGATAATCAAGAAATCACTGTACCTGTGTCTTATGAAATAAAATCATGCATAGCTATATCATATACCATATCCGGCCCATTATGGACTCGGTGAATAAGTCGTATACATGTATACCATACCCGGCCCATCATGGGACTCGGTGCCATCATCACATCATCATATTATCATATCATCGTATCATCATATCATCATATATATATACCATACCCGGCCCTCTAGTGAGGGACTCGGTGAACAATGCAGTGAAACTGTGCACGAATACATACCCGACCCATCAGGGGACTCGGTGAAAGATATAATAGCAGCGTGCACGAGCAGAGTAGTGAGCAACCATATGCAAACTAAATCATCATCTGAGACTTAATGGAATGTGTAGAATGAACTAACACTCGGATATCGAGGCGATAGTCATGTTAAGTACCCTCCGAACGTCACCATGGACTATATCAACAGCCCTCAGAATCATAGACACGTATCAAGATAACATGAAATAGCTTATGGAAGTCAAGGACATTAGCCATCCTAGCGTCTCTAAGAATAGGAGCTTATACACTCGTCATTTGTTTGTTTCATATAAATCATGCCAAAAGAAAGAAAGGATAGCTTTACATACCTTATCCGCTCCAAGTTAACCACAAATCGCATCCCGGGCTTTCCAATCTACAACAACATTATTGATATCAAGTATTAACTATAGCGCGCTCAAAATCCAAAGCCTAAGCTAGACGTTACTTAACAAAATTCCTAAGTAAAAGATTTCCGAAAAACTTAACAATCCTCGAGATTCCAATTCAGCCAAAACATAAATCAAAATACCAACAACAATAATACTAACAATTTCATATCAAACTAGAATTAAATCCATTCTTAAATCACTTCCAAAACAGCCCAATATACATTCGTATACCAATACATGTATACACTTCTTTATTTTCGTATATACATAGTATAACGGCAACAAAAATAACAACAACTAAAACTACAACCAATCCCCTTGATATTCCAGCCCACAAAGTAGCTCATAACAATCACCAAATAGCCCACACGATAACAATAACAATTTATCCGATTTCCGATATAGTTTTCGTAATTCTTTCATCTAGCCATGTAGATACGACTTGGATAAATCAAATACATCTAGGAGAGAGAATTTCTTACCTTATATGAAAAGAAGTACTCTTCTTCCACCTTACTTCACTTTAAAGAAATCTCCGCTTTGCAATCATCCGGACAAAACCGACGTGGCCATAAAACTTATGCCTTTTCCCACGTATTTTTGTGTGTAGAACTTAGTATATCTTTTGATTAGAATTTTTATACACTCCTCCTACACATATAATTTAATTGCTGCACCTAATGAGTTATTCTCTCATGAGAAGCCACTAAAAGAAAAGGATAGATCCCATTTATTCCTTGCTGGTGACCGTGGGGTCCACACAACCTATTCATATCAGATTTGTATTGCATCATGTCCAACTACGTGTCCACCAACAGATCTTGCATATACAATTAGTCATATGTGACTTTGTTTGCAAGGTCACATGGAAGTAAAAATTTTAACACTTGACCACTAATAAATTAAATGCTTAGTCACTAATGACCTTAAAATGGTACCACCTGGAAGTGTTACATTAAAATTTATCCATTACTAATAAATTAATTTATTCCTCCACTATACTCCTCATTTAGCCAATTACACACATAATTAATTTCTTGACCCCGATTCACTTAAATATTCAATCACTTTTAACACACTTCATACAGTCATTAACTTGACCATGTGATATGACACTAGTCTATAACCTCTTTTAGAACACAAAATATTATTTCCAATCATTGTCGTCACACTTCTCCGTCTTAAATCATTTTGAGACTTCACCCTTTTATGCAATGAGCTCTTGATTTGCATGCTTGAATATGACCAAATTCTTCGTGCTCGGGTAAATTTTCTCATGTTGGATGGTTAAACCCACTAGTCCAAAAATATGGAGTATTATAGCTTGGACCGTATTTCATTCAAATGAATTTCGAACCTAGACGAAACTTATTTTCTTCGATTTGATAAACTTCTAATCCTTACGATACATCCGTACCATTAATCTAACCACTTATAAGCTTGGGGGATAACCTCGTTTAGTTACTAATGTCATTTAACTTGCACGCTTTCCAACGCATGAAAACACGGACGTAACATCCCGGGTCCATTTAGCACTACTTAATCTTAATTAGGCTAATTAATCCTTAATTAATCACTAATCCCCAATTAATAATCTAATCATGGTTAATTAATCCCTAATCTCCACCAAATATTTCTACACTGATTAAAATTTATAAGCAAATCGTGCACTAATTAAAATCGGGGATTAAAAGTCCTTGTTTCATATCCCAAAAATAATCTTGTCCTTGAACTTATGTCGATTAGCTTACGAATAATCCAACGCACAAAAATATGGGTATATATATATATATATATATGTGTGTTATGAATTAAACATTCATTTTGACTTTGACAAAACATATGACCTCTCAAGATACTCTCCAAACCCTCAAAGTCAATTTTCACCAAATCAAATAAAGTTTTCACGTTAGAAGCTTGAAACTTACAGGGAGGACATAGTAGTATTAGTGTTTATTGCGTGGCTGCTTGTTTGAGCTGAAGCTAAGGGTTTTACTTGGTTATTCTGAGTAACAAGGTAAGAACTTGGACTTAACTCTATTATTAAGTTGTTTATGAGAGGATTATATAGTTTTAATGAAGGGAAATCATATTACAAAGTTCATAGAACAAGTTGTTGAGGTGGATAATTTATGGATAGATTTGAAGGAAAGTTGAGGAGTTTTTCACTTGTTTATGTTGTTAAATATTGTTGTTGTTGTTATTGATGATGTTGTGTATGTTGTGGGCTGTTTTGGAGTTGGATTGGAGTAAAAATTATAGGGGGAAATGTTGCCCGAACTTTGTTACGTTACCTACTTACTTAAGATGGATGGTAAGAGATGTATATGGTCTAATTATAGCATATGTTACCTCGATTTTAAGAGTTGAGTATTCGGGAAATAGACGTTGGACATTTAGGTAGAATCCAAGGTATGCTAATGCTATCCCTTTCCTTCTTTTTGGCATGAATCACTTGAGAAGAAAGAAACGACCAAAAAACGCTATCCATAATGATTTCTTAGAATGCTAGAAAGTTTATGTTTCTTTGGATTCCTAATAATGTTATTACTTCATTTTTATGATTCTCTCTCGAATTGATCTTGTGATCATTAATCCAAAGAAAGGTAAGATATATTGAGGTTGTTAGCTCCATAACGATATTCGGTGGTTACCGACCTTACGTCTCTTCGAAAGGGCTCAGATGTCACCTTTATGAGTAATTTATGCATTATATACATAGGTATACACTTAGTTTACTACACCGAGCCGCGCTATAGTCGGCCGGGTACGGCACCAACTGTGCACACCACTGCAGTTGGGTACGGATAATATCGAGCCTGTCGTAGCCAGGTACGAATAACACCAAGCCTATGTTATAATGCTGGGTACGATATTATTCATATATGTATATGATTTTCAAAGATGCATGCATATGATACGCCCTAAGAGGCACTCTCGCTATATAACGTTATATAAATACATTTAGATGCTCGTTGGTTCCTTGGCGTACTTATGTCATGCTTTACCGTTACTTTTACATTACTTTTTTGTTTTACATAATCAGTACATTATTCGTACTGACTCCTCTATTAATTGGGGGCTGCGTTCATGCCCGCAGTTCGTACGCGCATGGACGGTCCACCTCGCAGACCTCTATCCGCCAGAAGTCGGTGCGCTCCACTTGGTTCGGAGCTGCTGTCCATTTTGGTATGCTATTTTTGATGTATATATATGGGTATGACGGGGCCCTGTCCCATCTTTTCTACAGCTTTGTACTCTTTATAAAGGTCAATCAGTAGACGCTGTATGTAGTTTGGGGTGTCATGTAGCCTTGATGGCTTCTATTTTGTTGTACAGCATCTACAAAGTGGCTCCTGCCACTTCGCACCGTTGTTTCCGATGTATATATATGTTTATAAGCCCTTGATGCTTGACGCATGGTTCATCATTTTTTTAATACAAAATTCGTGATAGTACAGTACCGCGAGTCACATGCTGGGCCACCCTTTCTATTCAATGAGATCCAGTATAAGTATAGGAGTGTCTACCGCAGTAGCTCGACACTCGTTGTCACACCCTTATTCCGATAGGGTGATAGGTACCGACCTCTTACCTAAGGCCGAGCGAACCCGTACTTTCGTAATACTCATAGTCATACTGGGCCCGCAAAACATGACATAGGCACGTACTGAAATTTTTTTCGAAAACAAACATGCCTTTCATCTTTGTCAAATCAAATAAAACTAGCATCGTATGAAATCTGTAAACATATGAAGTTCGTAACATAATGCAGAATAATACATCGGCTTACTTAGCCGCTTACAAAACTGACATATCATACACACGACACTGTCTGCAAAGTCTCTACCATAATCCCAGACACCATACAAAAGCACTCTGACTCGGCAGCGCTCCGGAGGAAATGGAGCTCGCCAATCCAGCTGGAACATCTTCTGCTAACATCACTTACTCATCTGTGGGTACCTGCGCGGCATGAAACGCAAAAATTTCAAAGAAAGGGGGTCGATACGGAATATGTACTGAGTATGCAAAGCCGAAAATACAGAAAACGAAATCATAACCGAAGTCAGGAGTACAGAAAGTGAGCATAATAACCCGAATACCAAAGTACTTACATCTGACATACAAGTCATACATAAGGGGTTTAGAAGACAAATAGGATAATCAGAATGTCAAAATGCTTCGCTTTCTTTTGAAAAACATTTCTGGCTCGTATACACGGAAAATCAAACATATCATATGAGCTGACATTAACCGAATGCCGAGGAACGTACGGACCGATCCATATATAATACCATAATCATAAACATACCGTAGCGCATCATAACATCATGACCGGTCATATGAGATGCCATTAACCGATGTGGGATTGGGCTAAACCAATGTCGTATTTGCCTAAACCAATGTGGGATTTGCCTAAACCAATGTGGGATTTGCCTAAACCAATGTAGAATTTTGCATCATCATTGGGTTTGCCCCACCATTGGGTTTGCCCCACCACTGGGTTTGCCCCACCATTGAGTTTGCCCCACCACCGGCTTTGATTCTAACTGACCATATTCCAGAATCCATACATATAACATATCAGACTTCGTATCACATCATATTTCGAAATACACATCATACATATATACACAGTACCCGGCCGAAAGGGGCTCGGCGTACCGGACACATCATAACACCATAATACATACACGGTTCCCGGCCAAAAAGGGGCTCGGCGAACCGGACACATCATACTCCGGAAAACGCATCATTTACTGTTACACCTCGCATTTTTGCACATTTGAATATTCCTAGTTAATGGCGGGAAGTTAAGGACGAAGTTACATTTTCCGGTTTCGTTTGAATGCGCACGTCGCTTATAATATTAGTGGCATGGAATATTAAGGGCAAACTTGAAAATTGGAAATTGTTATGCATGACTTGTGGAAAAAATTCAAGGTGGGCTATGGCCCACATGGGTGCATAATACAAGTAATTAAAAGATGACTAAGTAAGCATGTGATTCATCTTTCATTATTTGGAAAATTCAAGAAACTTGAGGGAAAGAAAAAGAAAAATCTAGAAAATTGGAGAAAAACTTGGGAGCTTGGCCGGCCATATGATGGTCATGTGATGGCCATGTGCTCCCACTTAAATATATATATGTGTGTGAGTCATGAAGGCAAGATAATTTGTCATTTTCACCATGGAAAATTCAAGAAAAATTGAGACAAAAGAAGAGGGAGCAGTCGGCCATGAAGGCTGGCCGAACAGCCCCCTATGGAACTTGCTTAGAAAAATTTTGTTCTTCAAGCTTTTCAACCCTTTAGAAGGTCCTCTACGACGTGGAGTAGTTGTTGGAACGAGAAAACCATTCTATCTTGCAAAGAGGAAGCTAGCCGAGAAGATGAAGGGAGGAGAAGTAGGTAAGGTTCCATCTTATTTTACATGTGTTATAGATGATATGTGCATGTTGTAGTATATGGGGTTAGATGAAAACCCTAAAGGGTTGTATGTGCAAGTTGTGGCCGTGAGTTGTGTTGTGGAGTAGGCATGATGAACAAATTCTATTTAGTGTAATTTGGTTGTTGTGCATGTTTGTGTGTTGTTGTGACGTGTAGAAAATGAATGAAACTCATGAAATGTTGAAGTTGTCATCCATGGCCGAATGGTGGCTGCTTGTTGAAGGAAAAATGAATCAAATTTATTTAGTGTTCTTGGCTATTGTTGTTGAGAATTGTATGGTGAGAATAGGAGTTTAATAACTTATGTTGAAGATGTAGAACCATGTGGGCTGATTTGGAGTTCTATGTGATTTCAATATGTTTTCTTGAATTTATGGAAGTGATGTTGCTAGCATATGAGATTGTTGATATAGTTTATGAAGTTGAAAGAAAGATATATGTCGTTGTATTCCTTGAATTGGGAGGTGTTGGATGGATTGCTATGTTGATTGAATCGTTTTGAAAATCATGTAAATTGAATTGAATAATTGTTGGTATTATGGATAGTTTGGCCGGGTTGAATTCCCGGATTGTTGTCGATTGAAATTGGCCAAGTTGAACTTGGTGGGATGGAGTGTTTACAAGGGAAATGCTGCCGAAATTTCGGTAGCCAAGTGTTATTTTAAGATCCAACCTTTAAAGGCTTCTAATCAACGTTGGTAAATATGACCAAATTGTAGATTCTGGCGGATTTGCAACTTGGATTTGGAGTAAGCGAAGGAGGAAAGAGGTATGTAAGACTTCACTTTTCTTCTTTGGCATGTCTTAGATGTAGTAGGCTTGAACACGGGCCTCGGGGACAATTCCTTTCCTAGGAATCCGAGATTGAAATTAGTTACTATTCATTCAGTAAGATTGAAGCAAAAGCTCATGAATGATTGAAAGAAAGGTCTAAACGCTTAGAACTTGCATGATTAGGATCCGATTACCCTAAGACTCTCATAAGTCATGTCATGAAGCGTATTATACGAAAATTGTATACGCCACCTCATTTGACTCGAGGTGGGCCCACTATTCCCAAATTCCTTTCTATCGTCCCGTTTGGCTTATCTCCGTACTATAGCTAATGGAAGTTCTTGGTTATCATTCCGACTACCAGACCATAGCTGTGTTAACTAAACCCTTGACCCCAAGGCATGATTTTCCTTACTAAAAGTTTACAAGCGTTTTCCAAAATATTCATTTTTCTTTAAAAACCAAGTTTTACAATCTTGAATGTCTTAATGACTAAAACGACGATCATGGTTCTATGATGATATGATGATAATGATGATGCCGAGGTGAGAAGAAGTCTATGATGAGAGTGCCAAGGATATGTTCTTACTACGAATATGACGATATGAACCGTTAAGCCATTTTTGAACAATGACTATTTTTTAAAGGTTTTAAAGTAAACGAAATGATGCCTTGTGATTCCGCCCTATGATTTCCCATGAAGTTACTCTCCATTGATAGTCTCGCCTTATTACTAGCTCTTTCAAGGTGAGATAAAGCGCCCGTGGTTATTCCATAATAAGATCGGAGGTTACCGACCTTACGTCACTCCGATAGAGTTATAGCTTTTCTTTGGGCTCCCTTGCATGCTATGGTATATGTATATATATATATATATATATATATATATATATATATATATATATATATATATATATATATATATATATATATATATGTATGGGGAAAATGGGGAGGGAGCAGCGCTATAGGCGGGGGTTGCGAGGGCGGAGCGCTATAGACGGGGTTGCACACGGCACATGTAGCCGTATCTATCGATTATTACCCGGATGCGGGAGGCCCGCGACGCGGCTATATACATCTATATTAATGGTTAAATGGATCGGTACGACGCCTCGGCAATATACCATGTTATGTTTTCTATATATGAAAAGAAATATTTTTCAAAGGCGCTTAGCATGCATGGCATCCGCCCCGGGGCACTCGTATACACGGGTTACTCTGTTGCCCGACGATATGTTCTAAGTCCCTATGCGAATTGTTCACATGTACAGGTCATTCCTTTACCTCATGATACGATATCCTGTTTTTACTCATGTTTATATCTCTTACTATGTTATTATTCATGTCTTACATACTCAGTACATTGCTCGTACTGACCCCTCTTTTTCGGGGGCTGCGTTTCATGCCGCGCAGGTAAACCCGATTTAGCCGAAGCTAGCATAAAAGGTGTCCAGCGGAATTGGTAGGCTCCACTTATCCAGGAGTGCTGCCGAGTCAGCGTATATGTGCCATGACGATATGTTCAGAGTTAGAGACTTTGCAGACAGAGTCGGGGGTACTGGGTCGTCATGTGTAAACGGCTCCAGCAGCCCATATGTTATTATGCTCCGTGTCACGAGTCTTGTATGCGATGTCAGACTTTATTTATGGAAGAAAAAAAAAATTCTATGTATTCATTTCTTACTAGTTCATGTGTGTAATAAGAGTTAGTGGGTTCGCTCGGCTCCGAAGATGGGGTCGGGTGCCCATCACACCCTAGTAAAGTCGGGGTGTGACAAAGTGGTATCGAGAGCGAGGTCGGTCCAAGGGTTGTGCACGCAAAGTCGTGTCCGGTAGAGTCCTGTTTATGGGTGTGAAGCCGGCCACATTTATAAACGGGAGGCCCGGGGCATCTAGGAATGGTTGACCTTCTTTCTGTCATTAGATCGTGCGATAGAGCCAAGACATAGGAAATAAGATTCCTTCTATTAATCGTTGATTTCCGCAGGGGCCCAGTATCGACGAAGAAAGGCGAAGGATGATATGGAAGTCAAAAGAGGTGAGGCTGGATGGATGTATTTGTTCGTTACGTGGAGTAAATGGACAGAAATAGTCATACATATAGGTGGAAGGTGAACATTAGGAACTAAAAAGGGCAAAACGGTCATTGTAGAAGAAAGGACGTGTTACGAAAATGTCTCGGAAGTTGTAAAGTCTTGATTGACTTCAGATCGAGCAGTAAAGGCCATGTAAGAAAGCGGACGCGAAGATATGAGTGTTAAAGTACCAAATCCCACCAAAGTTTCGAGGTTAAGCGTGCTCAGGTGGGAGTAATTCTAGGATGGGTGACCCCCTGGGAAGTTTACAAGAAATTCAACATATTCAGACATATGAGACAAATGAGAAGTTGGGTTAGCCTAAGGAAAATTAGGATATACGTAAATGGTTGGGGACTATAAGAAGATGCGTAAGACGGGACAAACTACCTCGGTGAAGGGACAGGAGGTACTTCACAGCCCTGAGAATTAGGATAGGCTTGAACAGCGTTGGGACGTATTTTGTGGGCTAGTTAGTAGTAATTGAATATATGTATATGTGAAGGTGTAGGGTATCCCAAATATGATGGTATCGGTGGACATGTGAATCTTAGCGACCAAAGTTACGATACGAAAGGCATTAATCGAGCAAGGGTACCAAAGTTCGAGTGGCAGCAAGAGTAAATGGTACAAGTGTTGCAAAGTAAGCCGTTATTATTCTACTATAGATTGAGATTGGGAATGAGGATATGAGGCGAAGTATAAATGGATAATGGTATAGGTACACCCCAAAAGGGGGGAAGCAGGTGAGGGGAATGTAAGGAGGAGATATAGACAGTTGATACGGCAGTGTATTTGATATGAACGCTTAAGGCCTAAGGAGACCCTTTACGGAAGTGAATTAGTAAGGTCGGGGGAAACCGACAATGAGTGGATAGAAGTCCGGATAATGTTTAAGGTAGTATGAGAAGTTCGCACAAACTTTGAGTAGTGCGACGCCAGAAAATGGACGTATATGAAGAGAAAGAATATGACAAAGAGAACAAAGATGGGATAGCTTAAAAGCTAATAGGAAGGATGGAAATAGCTTTGAAAAGGGAGCTCCCCCGACGTGCTTAAGAGACCCTGTAAGATTAGTTGAACATTCGAGGACGAATGTTCTAAAAGGGGGGAAGGATGTTACACCTCGCATTTTTGCACATTTGAATATTCCGAGTTAATGGCGGGAAGTTAAGGACGAAGTTACATTTTCCGGTTTCGTTTGAATGCGCACGTCGCTTATAATATTAGTGGCATGGAATATTAAGGGCAAACTTGAAAATTGGAAATTGTTATGCATGACTTGTGGAAAAAAATTCAAGGTGGGCTATGGCCCACATGGGTGCATAATACAAGTAATTAAAAGATGACTAAGTAAGCATGTGATTCATCTTTCATTATTTGGAAAATTCAAGAAACTTGGAGGGAAAGAAAAAGAAAAATCTAGAGAAAATTGGGAGCTTGGCCGGCCATATGATGGTCATGTGATGGCCATGTGCTCCCACTTAAATATATATATGTGTGTGAGTCATGAAGGCAAGATAATTTGTCATTTTCACCATGGAAAATTCAAGAAAAATTGAGACAAAAGAAGAGGGAGCAGTCGGCCATGAAGGCTGGCCGAACAGCCCCTATGGAACTTGCTTAGAAAAATTTTGTTCTTCAAGCTTTTCAACCCTTTAGAAGGTCCTCTACGACGTGGAGTAGTTGTTGGAACGAGAAAACCATTCTATCTTGCAAAGAGGAAGCTAGCCGAGAAGATGAAGGGAGGAGAAGTAGGTAAGGTTCCATCTTATTTTACATGTGTTATAGATGATATGTGCATGTTGTAGTATATGGGGTTGGATGAAAACCCTAAAGGGTTGTATGTGCAAGTTGTGGCCGTGAGTTGTGTTGTGGAGTAGGCATGATGAACAAATTCTATTTAGTGTAATTTGGTTGTTGTGCATGTTTGTGTGTTGTGACGTGTAGAAAATGAATGAAACTCATGAAATGTTGAAGTTGTCATCCATGGCCGAATGGTGGTGCTTGTTGAAGGAAAAATGAATCAAATTTATTTAGTGTTCTTGGCTATTGTTGTTGAGAATTGTATGGTGAGAATAGGAGTTTAATAACTTATGTTGAAGATGTAGAACCATGTGGGCTGATTTGGAGTTCTATGTGATTTCAATATGTTTTCTTGAATTTATGGAAGTGATGTTGCTAGCATACGAGATTGTTGATATAGTTTATGAAGTTGAAAGAAAGATATATGTCGTTGTATTCCTTGAATTGGGAGGTGTTGGATGGATTGCTATGTTGATTGAATCATTTTGAAAATCATGTAAATTGAATTGAATAATTGTTGGTATTATGGATAGTTTGGCCGGGTTGAATTCCCGATTGTTGTCGATTGAAATTGGCCAAGTTGAACTTGGTGGGATGGAGTGTTTACAAGGGAAATCTTTCGAAATTTCGTAGCCAAGTGTTATTTTAAGATCCAACCTTTAAAGGCTTCTAATCAACGTTGGTAAATATGACCAAATTGTAGATTCTGGCGGATTTGCAACTTGGATTTGGAGTAGCAGAAGGAGCGGAAAGAGGTATGTAAGACTTCACTTTTCTTCTTTGGCATGTCTTAGATGTAGTAGGCTTGAACACGGGCCTCGGGGACAATTCCTTTCCTAGGAATCCGAGATTGAAATTAGTTACTATTCATTCAGTAAGATTGAAGCAAAAGCTCATGAATGATTGAAAGAAAGGTCTAAACGCTTAGAACTTGCATGATTAGGATCCGATTACCCTAAGACTCTCATAAGTCATGTCATGAAGCGTATTATACGAAAATTGTATACGCCACCTCATTTGACTCGAGGTGGGCCCACTATTCCCAAATTCCTTTCTATCGTCCCGTTTGGCTTATCTCCGTACTATAGCTAATGGAAGTTCTTGGTTATCATTCCGACTACCAGACCATAGGCGTGTTAACTAAACCCCTTGACCCCAAGGCATGATTTTCCTTACTAAAAGTTTACAAGCGTTTTCCAAAATATTCATTTTTCTTTAAAAACCAAGTTTTACAATCTTGAATGTCTTAATGACTAAAACGACGATCATGGTTCTATGATGATATGATGATAATGATGATGCCAGAGGTGAGAAGAAGTCTATGATGAGAGTGCCAAGGATATGTTCTTACTACGAATATGACGATATGAACTGTTAAGCCATTTTTGAACAATGACTATTTTTTAAAGGTTTTAAAGTAAACGAAATGATGCCTTGTGATTCCGCCCTATGATTTCCCATGAAGTTACTCTCCATTGATAGTCTCGCCTTATTACTAGCTCTTTCAAGGTGAGATAAAGCGCCTGTGGTTATTCCATAATAAGATCGGAGGTTACCGACCTTACGTCACTCCGATAGAGTTATAGCTTTTCTTTGGGCTCCCTTGCATGCTATGGTATATGTATATATATATATATATATATGTATATGGGGAAAATGGAGGGAGCGGGCGAGAGCTATAGGCGGCGGGTTGCGGTGGAGCGCTATAGACGCTGGATTGCACACGGCACATGTAGCCGTATCTATCAGATTATTACCCCGGACGCGGGAGGCCCGGACGCGGGCTATATACATCTATATTAATGGTTAAATGGATCGGCTGCCGACGCCTCGGCAATATACCATGTTATGTTTTCTATATATATGAAAAGAAATATTTTTCAAAGGCAGCTTAGCATGCATGGCATCCGCCCCCAGGGGCACTCAGATACACAGGTTACTCTGCTACCCGACGATATGTTCTAAGTCCCTATGCAGTAATTGTTCACATGTACAGGTCATTCCTTTACCTCATGATACGATATCCTGTTTTTACTCATGTTTATATCTCTTACTATGTTATTATTCATGTCTTACATACTCAGTACATTGCTCGTACGACCCCTCTTTCGGGGGGTCGCGTTTCATGCCGCGTGTGTAAACGTACGAGTTGAAGCTAGCATGAAGGTGTCCGGCGGAATTGGTAGGCTCCACTTGTCCCGGGAGTGCGCCGAGTCGGAGTATGTGCCATGACGATATGTTCGAGTTAGAGACTTTGCGGAAGAGTCGGGGAGTGCGGGTCGTCATGTGTGTGACTCCGACTATGACCCATATGTTATTATGCTCCGTGTCACGAGTCTTGTATGCGATGTCAGACTTTATTTATGGAAGAAAAAAAATTCTATGTATTCATTTCTTACTAGTTCATATGTGTAATAAGAGTTAGTGGGTTCGCTCGGCTCCGAAGATGGGGTCGGGTGCCCATCACACCCTAGTAAAGTCGGGGTGTGACATTTACAAACCGAGAAACCATATGCACATAAATCCTTGTCACTCATAATGATCAAACAAGTCCTCGTTTAAAAGCCAAAACAGTAGTCAAATCAAGTTTCCTCCGAACGTCACTCGGGAACAGATCAAATAGAATTTTAGAAATCATAGTTACGTATCAAAATCATATGCATAAAAATCCTCATTTCAAACTCAACAAACAAATAAGTAATCGTACTCGGGGGTCGGAAAGATAATCATATTAAATTCTTTTCAAAAAGTCGTTAGCACTATACAAAGAAAAGTCGCGGGACCCACGGACGAGCGTCAACCCAATCCGGGCCCGCCTATGGAAATCATAGTCATTACTCGTCATCAAATCATCTACGAACGTTTCGTCGCAATCCGAGACCATATGTGGAAGTTACGGCCGTTCGTAGTTACAGAACTCTTTTAAAAACAAAGCTTTTCATGAAACTTTTGAAATCCAACCATACAAAAGACATATAAACCATAGCTTGACCATACAAGGATGCCAACATCAAGAAGCACATATGAATCATAAACATGCTCGGAACTTCGAATGAGTTGCCCAAGGCTCATAACATATCATAGCTACTACCGTCTAAGACATGCCAAGAGAAGAAGGATAAGCTTTACATACCTCGATCGCTCTCAAAGCTAATCCAAATCAAACCTATGTCCTTGACTCCCAAGATCTACATAACATCAATAGATACCAACATCAACTATAGGCGTTGGTGAGTTCATTTCCAAACGAACACAAAATTCTACGAAAATTTGGGCAGCACTTCCCCTGTAAATGCACAACCCCGAGAATTCAACTCGGCCAAATTCAACAACACAACAACACCAACAATCATTCCAACAATATTCACAATCAATTCGAAACGCATTCGAACATTAATAATTCTTCTCCACACATTCCGACAACATTCCAATTATGTGCACTACAACTACATACATATAAATCCAACATATAGTCAAACCAACACTAATGCTCACATACTCAATTCAATTTCATAAATTCAAACTAATATCGACGATCGCATATTCAAATACCAATCCAAAACCATTCAAACAAGATTCAACAAGCGTTTCAAACGATTCGCTGCGACAACCTCAAAACGACTCAACTAACATACCCAAAATCCGAAACTTCCAATTTCCATAGGAACATTAACAACACATTTATTTTCTTCCAAATTCATAAACCATATCAATAATCCGCATGTTAGCTGTTATATCCTGCATTTCGTACATTGGGATAATTCGGTTTAACTATGATGTTAGGGTCCAAACCCTTCCGGATACAAAGCTCTGACTTTTGGCCTTGCTTTTTGTTTTACGATATAATTGGTTCATGAATTTGTTGGCATGGAATAATTAGGGAATTTGGGATCAAAATTGGAATAATGGAAAGTTGGAAATCATGCAATTTGGCTCCCAGTCGCGAATGGGGGCGTGGTGTCATACCCACTCAGGTTAATTTAATTGCTCCAACACATGGTGTGGGCCATGGACACTTGTATAAGTTCAGAATTGCTTAAAAGATAACTTCTGTCATCTTTATTCATTACAACACTTAGAAAAAGAGCAAGAAGTGAACCACAAAAGGAGGTTTCGCCAAAATAGGGGAAATTGAGGTCCTATTTCTAGCCATTCCAAAAATTATTTTGATGCATACCCACTATTTCGAGGTCCCTAAGTAGCGTTTAAGTATTTGCTCAAGTCATCCAACAAGCTTGTTGCGCCAACGTAAACCCTAGGCAATCAGAGTCACATATGAGATTTAATTATGTTTTAATTGTTATAAATGTCAGACAAGTATGTATGTTGTAGTATGTTAAAATGGATGAAAATCATGGAATATGGCATGTTGGAATGAAGGTGGTGTGTAGCATATAAGCAGGTGTGAGGTGTGTGTGTGTTGTATTGTATTGAAGCAATGAATTGATATCTAGTAGCTTGTTGTGATTGTTGTAGAGTGGACAAATGAATAAGAATCATAAGTATGTGTATATATAGTGTTGGCCGAAAATGGGTCATATTATATGACAATGAATGGATTGATTCTACTTAACGTTTTAGTTGTTGTCGTTATGAATTTCATGATGAGAATGAGAGTTTAATGACTCAAATTGATGTTGTAATTGTTGTGGACTGATTTGGAGGTTATTATACATTTGATGTAATTTGTATATTTATGAGAATGACATCGTTATAGCGTGGATTGTTGATATGAATTATGATTCGGGAGCTAGAAATGGGCCATAGTTGTTCTCGGGTTTGGGGGACAGCTTTTGGGCAAATTGGAGCCTTATTGATTGTTGAAAATATTGTGTAAATTGTTTGAAATGTTCTTAAATGATGTTAGTATGGATTCGGTGACGAGTATTTGAATGTATAAGCGTTAATGTTGTGCTTGAACGTAAGTCATTGAATCGAATATGTTGAAAGTTGATGAATGATGTAAAGGCGAGTTAATAATGTTATATTGCCTTTCGGATTGATTATTGATGTTGCTAGGTTGGTTGTTGTTGTTGTTGATGTTGATTTGGCCGAGTTAAACTCTCGGGGTGCCTATTTACGGGAAATGCGCCAAATTTCGTAGAATTAAGGGCTAAATTGGAATTAAATGCCCAAAATGTCTATAGCTAATGTTTGGCATGTTATGACTTGTTTGTAGACCTTGGGGAGCCCGAGGCGTAGGTCGTGATTAGCTTGAGTTTGGAGTAGCTTTGGAAGCGTTTGAGGTATTTAAAGCTTGTCTTTCCTTCTTTGGCATGTCCTAGACGTACGTAAGTGGTGATATGTTATGAGCCTCGGGGGTAATTCTACTCGTAACAATCCGAGTATGTTTATGATTCATAATTGTATTTGAATGTTGGCATCCTTAATATGGCCCTTATGTCTTTTGTAGAACTAAGTTTCAAAAGTTGTATAAAAGTTTTGTTTAAAAAAAAAAGGGTTTTGTTCCTAAACGATTCCGAAAACTACGAACGTCCGTAACTTTCACAGGCAGAACCGGATCGCCTCGATATGCTCAAAAATGATTCCATGATGTATGATGACTACGTTTTCCATATGCGGGCCGGCTCGGGTTGACGCTCGTCCGTGAGTCCCGCGACTTTCCTTTACGTACTTCTGATGACTTTTGCAAGAATATGATATGACTATTATCCCGATTTCAAGTATGATCAGTTTACCTACCTTTTAAGTTTATGATAATGATCTTATGCATATGATTTTGGTACGTAACTATGATTTTCGAAATTCGATTTGATATGCTCCTGAGTGCTATCCGGAAGGAAATCTGATTTGACTACCGTTTTGGCCTATAAACAATGGTTCGTGTGATTAACATATTAAGTCTTTGAAATTGTTTTAAACCGTATTTGGTTACTTATAACTTTGTTCGTGTATTCTGTTATTGCATTTTTCGCCAAGCCCCGGGCCGGTTATGTTATCGTACGCACTGTGCTGTATTCTGAAATATGATGTGTCTGGTTCGCCGAGCCCCTTTTCGACCGGGAATCGCGTATATATTATGGTGTTATGATGTGTCCGGTACGCCGAGCCCCTTTCGGCCGGGTGCTGTGTATATATGATACGTTATATGTTATATGTATGATTTTACGTAATATGATCAATCGAATCGGAGCGGTGGTGGGGCAAACCCAATGGTGGGGCAAACCCAGTAGTGAGGTAACATTCCACACTGGTTTAGGCAAATCCCACATTGGTTTAGGCAAATCCCACATTGGTTTAGGCGAATCCCACATCGGTTAATGTCAGCTCATATGATAAGGTATGATGTTATGATGTGCTTCGGTATGTATATGTATGATCTGTATTTCAGGAGTAAGCGTGTTGGCATTCTGATTATTATAGTTGTCTTCTGTGCCTCTGTTGCATGACTTGCGTGTCAGATGACAGCATTTTGGTATTTTACGTTATTATGTTTACTTTCTATACCTCTTTGTTTCGATCATGGCTCGGATTTGGTACTATATCTTCGCTTGCATACTCGGTACATATTCCGTTTCGACCCCCGCTTCTTCGGGGTGCGTTTTATGCCCGCGGTACATATACGCGTTTTGGTGATCCACCGGCGTAGGATTTCCGTTCGTCGTTCGTAGGCTCCCTTGTTCGGGGAGCCAAGATTTTGGGTATATACTCTTCCGATGTATATGATTATGTTATTCGGGGTACGGGCGGGGCCTCGTCCCGTCATCTCGATTCGGTTGTTACGTATTAGAGGTCCTCGTAGACATGGATGTGGGTTATGTACGGTTTGTTCGGATACGTGAGTAAGTTGTGTTTTGGGCGGCCCATCCGCCGTGGCAGCCTTGTCGGTTGCGTGTATGTATGCTTTGCTACGTTATGTATATTACGATAGCCCGCCCGCTCGTACGATATATATTGTATGCGTTAGTCTGGAGCCACGTCTGATACTGATTTATGTACGAGTCGTTTGTATGCCGAATCTGGTTAGTGAGCGCGTATGGGGGCCCCGTTCGGGCACTAGTCACGGCCTACGGGGTTGGGTCGTGACGAAGTGGTATCGAGTCGATTCGTCCTCGAATGTCTGACGTACCGTGTCTCGTAGAGTCTTGTTTATCGGTGTGTTGTGCACCACATCTATAAACGAGGAGGCTACGGAGACATTTAGGATGTCATCTTTCCTTCGATCTTCGATCGTGCGATAGGCGCCGTATATTCGGATAACCCCTCCCCCAACGGATTGTTATGATTTCGCCGATGCCTGCGAGGGAAGGCCACGTACCGCCCGTGGCGGGGGCAAGACTACGGAAGAGAGACCGGGGTGCCTGGATAGCTACTAGGGCCCGCGCCCAGCTAGAGCCTGAGATTGTGCCTCCGACGGCCGCCTCGCTACCCCGCATCGAGAGGATGAAGTGTCACACCCTAATACTGATCAGGGTGTGATGGGCACCCGACCCTTACCTAGGGCCGAGCGAACCCTCTGACGCTCACTTCATGCATAAAATTTTTCTAAGTCAGGTACACATAGTAAGGCTCTCTTGTTGCTTTTAAAACAAATAAAATGTGCACTGTACACAACGCATATCATAATACAAATTAACGCATTGGCCTATAAAGCCATTGACAGACTGACTTCTGCTACCCACGACTCTGTCTGCAAAGTCTCTAACTGTAATCAGAAACCCTGGCACGTGTGCTATGACTCGGCTACACTCCAGGCCAAATGGAGCTTGCCAACTTCGCTGGAAGATCTTCTATCCCGGCTTCTATCCGTCCGAGTGTACCGCGTGGCATGAACGCAGCCCCCGAAGAAGAGGGTCGACGAGCAATGTACCGAGTATGTAAGACATGAACAAGAATACAACATAGTAAGAGTCAGTAGAGTATATCATGTAAAGAGAGTATTCCGTACATACGAGATATATCATGGGAAGTCGTGTCCGTACCTATGGAACATATCACGTGTAAAAACGAATTGCAGTAGCAATAATTGTATGGAAACATAGACAAGAGCATAGGATAAACGAGTAACTTTTGTACACGTGAGTGCCACTCGGGGCGGAAGCCATGCATGCCTAGCCTTTTCTTTTTTTTCTTTTTCTGAACACGGTGTTTCTTGGTTTTGTACATAGAAAACAGATACTTTCTTGAAAACGGTACTTTTTGCTTGCGATGCACGCCGAATTCATCGGCTCTCCACCCCCCTCCCCACAAGGTCCCGTATATATCACGGTATATATATATATATCACACAAACGACGCCGCGTACGGCTCTCCCATATCCCGCGTCCGGCATCCCGCGTCCGGGATGATAAGCCACCAATCGTGGGACACGGTTCTCCCCATTCCCCACATATACAATGTATACATATACTTTCATCAATATCAGGTATTATATACATTATCATATAAACAAGATGCATGAGCCCAAGGAAGGTCATGTGTCTATCGGAGGGCGTAAGGTCGGTGACCTCCGATTTCATTATGGATTAACCGAGATTGGTTTGTCTCACCTTGAAGGGACGAGTATTTTAAGGCGAGACTACCAACGAAGAATAGTACTAGGAGAAAACATAGTATGATATCATGGGCATCATAGACGTCAATTCATAGACGTCAATTCATAGACCTTGAAATCCGTAGAACATAGTGTCATAGCTGAGAAATAGAGATAAGGGTCAAAAACTAGTTTGTCACCTTCGTATTCACGTTGAATCCTTTGCTTAGAAATCTTGGTCATGGAATCATTTTGGTCATACTTATCGTAGGCATACTCTCTTTTCTACATCATCGTTATCATTATGGCCATAGGAGTATTCTCATTGGGATAGGTACAGCATTTGCCGCTGATAACAGTAATAAGGATCAAAGGTTTCTTTTGGACTCAGGCTTCAAAGTAAGTCAAGCGGGACAATAAGGAAAAATCCGGAAACAATGGGCCCACCTCGGGTCAAATGAGGCGGCGTACCAAATTTACATATATATGTTACAGGTCGTGGCATTGCTTGTGAGGGTTTTAGGTTAATCGGGTCCTATTTATGCGAGTTCTAGAGGTTTAGGAAGTTCTTCCAACCTTCTACACAATTTTTATTTCAATTCTACTGAATGAATAGTAACTGATTTCAATCTTGGATTCCGAGAAAAGGAATTATCCCCGAGGCCCGTGTTCAAGCCTACTACGTCTACGACATGCCATAGAAGGAAAGTGAAGTCTTACATACCTCTTTCCACTCCTTCACCTCTCCAAATTCGCGTTGCAAATCCGCCAAAATCTACAATTTGGTCCCGTTTTACCAAACCTTGATTAGAGGCCTTTAGAGTTGGATTCTTAAATGAACTTGGCTACCGAAATTTCGGCAGCACTTCCCCTGTAAATATACAATGCCCAAAATCCAACTCGGCTCATTTTAATCAACAATAGCAATCCGGGAATTCAACCCGGCCAAACTAACAATAATACCAACAATTCTTATCGACAACAAGAATATCCCATTCAACATACTATTTCTTCCGAGACCTTCGACTTCAACCTTAACCGTACATTTACTTTGACAACAATTTAAATCATCAAGTCCTCATTTCCGTCGTAGTATACATGTCAACAACAATCAAAATACTACATAGAAATTTATTCATTTTTCCTACACACATATATACCATACCATACGGCCAAGCTCCAATATTTACAACTTCAACTAAAATTGTCGCACTTTCATTATCCACATAGAATTCACCACAACAACAACTAAAACACTACATAAAATCATTGAACAATTAATTCCACCCTTAACCATGCACACGGCACCACAACTACACATATCCTCATGAATTTTCATCCATTTCTATACATTGTAACAACAACCAACATACTACATAAAATTAATTCATCATTCCTATACCATGCAACACATTTTCGGCCAAACACCATACATATTCATGTTTCATGAATTTCATCCATTTTCACACACTATAATACTCATAAACCATCCATAACATACACAAGGAAGATGAAACCTTACCTTTCTCCTTTGATTCTTCACTTGGCTAAAGTTATGAGTTTGTGCAAATGACTAATGTTCTTGTTCCAACAACCCTTCCATGTTGTAGAGGACCTCCAAATTAGTGAGAATACTAGGAGAAAATAATTTTTTTGAAAATGGTCTCGCCCTTAACTTTCCACGACGACTTTGAAATTTCTAAACACACAAGATACGGGCTATAACATGAAGCAGCCACAGCTGCAGGACAGGGGGCGGCTCCACCGCCAGTCCCTGAGGTTCGAGAGCCCGCGCCCCCAGCTCCTCAGCCAGGGGTGGAGGATCGGGCGATGCGAGATGCGGTCCGATTATTGACCGAATTGATGGCGGCCCAGGTTCACAGGCACGGATCAGGGGGTGATCGTACGGATAGATATGACAGTCGAGGGCCCGTGATTTTTGCTTGTGGCCCACCGCAGTTTTTCGGTCAAAGCCCGCAGAACCCTCGGAGTTCGTCCGACGATGCACGTACCGCGATTGATTAGTGCTTCCGAGACGTAGTCGGTTGAGATGGCATCCTATCGGTTGCACGATGTAGCGGCTAACGTACGAGTCCCGGATGTTATCCGGAGGTGAGGGTGCCCCTCCGGCCAGCACGATGGGGCGAGTTTACGAGGCCTTTCCCGGCCCATTTTCTACCCCCGGAGGTGAGGCGGCAAGGGTAGACAGACCGCCGTTGTTGAGACAAAGGGGGAGCGTCCGGGAGTATATTCTCGGGAGTTTGATTCGGCCGGCCGCATATGCGCCCGCTTATGTAGCCGACACGACCGAACGGATGCACCGTATGTGATAGGGCGGATGACTACTTGCTGATGCTTGTACGAAGATGGCGGCCCGGGGTGATGGACATCGCACGGATTCAGGCACATGCCCAGGGGCATGGAGGAGCGACACAGGGGGCGTCAGCCCGATAGAGATTATGACGGGGGCCGGCCAAGAGTGGCTAGATCCGGGTATTCTCCGAGAGTCTCGAGGCGGCGACCTCGACAAGAAGAAGATAGACACCCTTCCGGCCCAAAGACAGTACACCCCTACGCTCACCGGCAGAGATCGAGGGTGCGGATATTCGTGCGGTGCCCGAGCTCCGTGTTTCGAGCTCGCGCCGGACGAGAGGTTCCGCAGTCGACGAGGCCACCCAGACCTCCGTGTTCCTACTGTGGGAGGTATCACCCTGGAGAGTGTTATCGCGCCACGGGCGCTTGTTTTACTTGTGGCGGTCAGGGTCATTTTAAGAGAAAGTGTCCGTACAGGAGCGGTTCAGGTGGTGCGGCCCGACCATCGAGTCGGTCACCGGTTCGTCTTCCCTTCGTATTCGCGCCCGATGGGGCGGGCACACCGACACCGGCCGGCCGCTGGAGAGGCCGCGGGCGGAGCCTCCGCTCACGGCGGTCCATCGAACCGCCTATATGCGTTAACCCGTGGACAGATCGGTGAGGCGCTACTGCGCGGTACGTAATCTAGACTCTTTAATTGGTTATGTCTTTGATTGATGTATGAACCGTTTGTGATAATTGTAAAAGAAACTCCCCGAGTGTTTATAAGATATCAGAGGTTAATTTAACATTCGAGGACGAATGTTCTAAAAGGGGGGAGGATGTTATATCCTCGTGATTTCGTACATTGGGATAATTCAGTTTAACTATGATAAGTTAGGGTCCAAACCCTTCCGGGATATAAAGTCGGGACTTTTGGCCTTTGACTTTTGTTTTGCGATATAATTGGTTCATGAATTTGTTGGCATGGAACAATTAGGAAAATTTGGGATCAAAATTGAAATAATGGAAAGTTGGAAATCAAGCAATTTTTGGCCCTTAGCCGTGTAGAATTGGGGTGGTGCCCACCCACTTTGTGTTCAATTTTAATTGCTCCAACACATGGTGTGGGCCAAGGGACACTTGTATAAGTCTTGCACTAAGCTTAAAAGATGACTTCTAAGTCATCTTTATTCATTACAACACATAGAAAAAAGAGCAAGAAGTGAACCACAAAAGGGAGGTTCTCGGCCAAAGAGGGGGAAATTGAGGTCCCATTTCTAGCCATTCCAAAATTATTTCTTTGATGCAAACCCACTATTTTGAGGTCCCTAAGTGGCGTGTAAGTATTGTTCGGGTCATCCAACAAGTTGTTGTGCCAACTGCAAACCCTAGGCAAATTGTGGAGTTGAAGAAGTAAGGTGAGATTTAATTATGTTTTATGTGTTATAAAGGTTGTATGTATGTTGTAGTATGTTAAAATGGATGAAAATCATGGAATATGGCATGTTGGAATGAAGGTGGTGTGTGTAGCATATAGCCGTGTGAGGTGTGTGTGTTGTGTTGTATTGAAGCAATGAATTGATGTCTAGTAGCTTGTTGTGATTGTTGTAGAGTGGAGAAATGAATAAGAATCATAAGTATGTGTATATATAGTGTTGGCCAAAAATGGGTCATATTATATGACAATGAATGGATTGATTCTACTTAACGTTTTAGTTGTTGTCGTTATGAATTTCATGATGAGAATGAGAGTTTAATGACTCAAATTGATGTTGTAATTGTTGCGGACTGATTTGGAGGTTATACATTTGATGTAATTTGTATATTTATGAGAATGATATCGTTATAGTGTGGATTGTTGATATGAATTATGATTCGTGAGCTAGAAATGGGCCATAGTTGTTCTCGGGTTTGGGGGACAGTTTTTGGGCAAATTGGAGCCTTGTTGGATTGTTGGAAATATTGTGTAAATTGTTTGAAATGTTCTTAAATGATGTTAGTATGGATTCGGATGAGTATTTGAATGTATAAGCGTTAATGTTGGCTTGAACGTAAGTCGTTGAATCGAATATGTTGAAAGTTGATGAATGATGTAAAGGCGAGTTAATAATGTTATATTGCCTTTCGGATTGATTATTGATGTTGCTAGGTTGGTTGTTGTTGTTGTTGATGTTGATTTGGCCGAGTTAAATTCTCGCGGTGGCCTATTTACAGGAGAAATGCTGTGTCACGACCCAACCCCGTAGGCTGTGACTAGTGCCCGATCTGGGCACCCAAGTGCCCGATCTGGGCACCCAAACACACCTATCAAACGCTATCACAAGGTATATCAAACGCATCCAAGTATATAACGTGCCGACTAGGCCGTATTCCAAATTTAGATAATTTCCGGAAAAATTTCGTACAGTTTTGTTTTTTTCGGACTATCCAAAATAACCCCGCACGTAAAATACAACAAAGCCACACAGGCCAACAACACAACATATATATACATACGCGGACCGGGCCGCACACGAATGGGATCGCCCAAACACAACATATACACACGCATCCGTACGGAATGGCCCTAACCCACAAAACATGTCCACGGACCCCAAATGCATGTACGTAATCATATGACGGTGGCCCCGCCGTACCCCCGAACGAATATATACAAATGCATGAACGAATATATACCAAAAATATAAGCTCCTAATGAGAGGAGCATTCCAAATAGCGAAGGGGGTGTCCTAAACAGTGGATCACCAAACCGTGTCCGTACTGCGGCATGAAACGCAATTTCGAAGAAAGGGGGTCGGCACGAAATATGTACCGAGTATGCAAAGGTAAAATGTAATATACAATCCGAGATCAAATCGAAATAGAAGTACGGTAAAGTAAATGCATTTCCAAAATATCAAACTGTTACTTCAAAATATAAATCATGCATAGGGCACAGGAAATACGGTCGCCCGCCTGTCGATGGCGCCAGCCTGTCGATGGCGCCATAACACAACATAACACCAGAAGGTTTCCAATCTCCAAATCTCCGTCACATATCATACCCAGCATATCGCCATACATAGCATCACACCAAATATAAGTGGAACCCGGCCCTCGAGCGAGGAACTCGGTGAACCATGAACACATCATAACACGAATACATCATAATGCGCGCGACAATGCAACTGCCGGAACCGGCGAACGATATCATAGTAGGCACGAGCGGAGTAGTGAGTAATCATATGCATAAAATCATTATCATAAATCCAAGAGATAAATAAAATAGTCATATTCGAAATCGGAATAATAATTATTACTTTTTGTTTCAAAGTTATCGAATTCACATAAAAGGGTCGCGGGACCCACGGATGAGTATAGACCCGAACCGAGCCCGCCTATTAAAAACATACTATTTTATATCATACAAACTCCTACGAAAGTTTCAAAGCAATCGGAGTTTTTCCGAGAAAGTTATGGGCGTTGAACTTTTGGAATCGCTAAAGAATAAGC
>NW_026713922.1:0-25888 GCF_029784015.1 Lycium ferocissimum | reverse complement strand
CGCAAAGGCGGGCCGGCTATAATTCCACCGCACCGAGAAAAGGGCGGACATGACCACCACTAGTGGGCTGCAGTTAATATTTACCCGGACGCGGGTAACGGCATGATTATGTATGATTAATGTGATAATGCTCGTACGTGTATGACGATATATATATATAATGCGATATGACGAGGCACGCACTATGATGATATATGACATATTTATGTATGATGTATGTACATGAAACGCGTCCACATATAAGGAGTATACGGGTTATATCCTCATCTCCGGACTTATGATCTTCGGTGATGTTTATTCCATTCCTCGCTTATATACTCGCACAATCTTCGTATCGACGTCCTTTCCTTGGACGTCGTGTTCATGCCCACGTAGGGCAGTGGTGGACAAAGGCGATCCCGGGAGTTTGTAGTCATGGTGAGCACTCCATCATCCGGAGGTGCTATTGATTATTATTTTGGTGTATATTTGTCTATATTCATATTTTGGGTACACGGGTCCCGTCCCGTCTATGTGTCTAGTATTCCGGTGAGGCTGCTACACCATGCGCGTGGGTCTTATGGTCTTATGGTTTTTATGTATATGTATGTATGTGTATATCTATATTATTTTGACAACCGATGAGCTCATGATTATAAAAGTAAAGATGTTTCCAATGATGTTATATTTTCCAAGTTTCAAGCAAATGTCATGAATAAGAGTACGCTTGGCATCAAGGGCGGTGTTCGCCAAAGTTAGCCTCGGCCACCCGTCATGCCCGTAGGTCGGGTCGTGACAGCAGCCCCCGAAGAAAGGGGGTCAGTACGGAATATGTACTGAGTATGTAAAGCAGGAAAGATAGAAAACAGGATCGTAATCAAAATAGGGGTTACCGGAACAAGTGTAAATAACCAGATAACTAAACTTGCCTTTTGAAACACTTATCATGCATATCCATGTGTCGGTAAGTAAAACCATATCATAATCATATCATCGTACATATATACCGTACCCGGCCCTCTGATGAGGGACTCGGTGAGTAAAATCATCATATGCATGTCAGTTATCGGAAATCATATGCGAATTACAGAAAACATATATAATAATCGAAATGCCAGAATGCTTACTTCTGAACATAAATCATGCATATCAACAACATATATCATATGCGGTCCATAATGGGACCCGGCGGACGGAACGTGGTCGCCCCTCCTTCCTTGGGCGCCACAACTCATTATACTTCGGAAGTTTTGCATATCTCCGAACACATCCTCCGTATCACATCATAATTCAGAAACTCATCATACTTCGCATCACATCATATTTCAGAACTCATCATACTTCGGAAAACTCATCATACTTCGGAATATAACATAATGCGCACGATACATACCGGCCCGGGACTCGGCGAAGGAATTAACAATAATGTGCACGAAACGGGGAATCGTGGGAGACTATATGCAATTCAAACATTTATAAGCCATATGCAATTTAAACATTTACAAAGACTCAACAAATTAATCACAGTGAACCTTTATTTACAAACTAAGACAATAGTCTAATCAAGTTTTTTTTTCCGAACGTCACTCGAGAACATATCAGACAAAACTTTAGAAATCATAGCTACGTATCAGAATCATATGCATAACAATCCTTATTTCAGACTCGGTAAATAAGTAAGTAATCATACTCGGGAGTCAGAATCATAGCCACATTAAGTTCTTTCAAAAATAGGTCGTTAGAACCAACATAGAAAGTCGCGGGACCCACGGACGAGCGTCAACCCAATCCAGGCCCGCCTATGAAAGTTAAAATCATTATTCGTCATGAAATCATTTGCGAAGATATCAAAGCGATCCGAGCCCTTTCTTGAAAGTTACGGTCGTTCGTAGTTCCGGAATCGTTTAGGAGCAAAACTCTTTTGAAAACAAAACTTTTTGCAACTTTTGAAATTTAGTCATACAAAATACATAAGGACCATAATTCGACTACATTAAGAATACAAATATCAAGAAACAAATAAGAATCATGGACATACTCGGATCGCAAGAATAGAGTTACCTCGGGGTTCGTGTCATAACTTACTTTCAACTAAGACATGCCCAAAAGAAAGAAAGGCTGAGCTTTACATACCTCTTTCGTTTCCTACGCTAGCCAAACTTAAGTCTCGGGCTTCCAACAATCTACAACAACGTCATTAGGCATCAACCATTAGTCATAAACACTGAAGAATCCAATTCTAAGCCATCACTTATTTACAGAAATTTGGGCAGCATCTCCCCTATAAATCCAACAACCCCGAGAATTCAACTCGGCCAAATCGACAACAACCATACCAACAACCATGCTAACAATATCCATAAGTGATTCAAAACGCATTCTAACATTAATAATTCCTTTCTACACAATTCGACAAAATTTCGTTTATATTAAAATAAACTACATACGATCAAGCCAATACCAACGCTCGCATATTCAATTACTCATCCGCAACCATTCAAACAAGATTTAAGAACATTCCAAACAATATGCTATGGAACCCGAAGCCACCAATTCCCATAGGGACAACAACAATACATTTATTTCTCCCAAATTCATCAATGACACCACTAACCCCTTACATTTACAACATTATTTCCATAAATTCAAGAAACTATATTAAAATTCCATTAACTTCGACAACAAACTACAAACGGATATAACTTCGATTTGAACCATTAAACTTTCATTTTCAACATGGAATCCATAACAACAACAACTAAAATACCACATAAAATTTGTTCCTTCATTGCCATACAAGACAACCCATTTCGGCCACAACACCAACACACAACTTCCATGATTTCTATCCATTTCTACACACTACAACAACACCCAAACATGCTAGATTCAATTAATTCACCACTCCTACACAACACACACCTATACACGGCCACACACACACACACACACACGCAGCTACACTTCAACATCCGTATTTTCATGAATTTCATTCATTTTCACATACTACAACATGCACAACCATCCATAACATATAAAAATAAGATTGAATCATACCTCTTCCACTTAGTTCTTCAAGTTGGCTATGAGTTGCGCCTTGAACCAACGCTTGTCTTACTACTCTAACGACTCCACCACGTTGTCATGCACCTTCTAAGGAGTGGAATTGCTAGAGAGAATTTTTTTTTTATCACTTTCTCCTTGCTCTCTCTCGGTTGGGTTGTGGCCGAATGGCCCTTCTATTTTTCTCTCCAACTTTCTTTAAATTTCTAGAGGTGAGAATGATGAAGGATGAAATAATTTTCCATCTTAATACACATATATTAAGCATCCATGTGGCCATGGCCCACACCTCATGTGGCCGGCCACATGGCTATATTTTTCATGAAATAGCAACTTTCTAAAATTAACTTTTGGCCCCAAATTTTTCATGAGATGTCTAACTTTCCATAATCCACTTTTAAATCCCAAATTCCTTAATATATCATGCCATTAAAATCATAAGCAACTCATGCCTTAAAATAAATCGTGGTTAGAAATCTCTATCTCGTATCTCGGAATAGTCTTGTCCTTAACTTATCATAGTTAGCTCGGATTATCCCGACGTATAAAATACGGGATATAACAGTACTCTCGCACAAAATCAGAACATGCAGATCATTTACGTATTGTTCTTGGAATTCTTCAAACTCGGGAGTTGTATGCGAAGTTTTCAAAGTGCGAGTTCTGGCTAAATTCTATGACATTCTTGGGCCACGTTATTTCAGATGATGCCATTCGAGTCGACACTCAGAAGATCGAAGCTGTGAAGACTTGGCCAAGGCCCACGACGCCTACAGAAGTTCGTAGTTTTCTGGGGTTGGCAGGTTATTATAGAAGATTTGTAGAGGGCTTTTCATCTATTTCAGCCCCATTGACGAAGTTAACCCAGAAGTTAGCAAAATTTCAATGGAATAACGCTTGTGAGCATAGCTTCCAAGAGTTGAAGGAAAGGTTGACCTCAGATCCAGTTTTAACACTCCCGTAAAGGGCCGGATGGCTATATTGTGTTTTGCGACGCTTCTGGCAGGGGGTTAGGATGTGTATTAATGCAGCATGGAAAATTCATTGCTTACACCTTGAGAGAGCCGCGAAAACATGAAAAGAACTATCCAACTCATGATCTTGAATTGGCCGCAGTTATTCATGCATTAAAAATGTGTAGACATTACTTGTATGGTATGCATGTTGATATCTATACAGATCACAAGAGTCTTAAATATATTTTCAAATAGAGGGAGTTGAATCTGCGGCAAAGACGGTGGTTAGAATTACTGAAAGATTATGACGTAAATATCTTATACCACCTTGGAAAGACAAATGTAGTAGCGGATGCGCTTAGCCACCGATCTATAGGTAGTCTTTGTGAAGTTCCTTCGTAAAAGAAAGAGATGACTCATGAACTCCACCAACTAGCTAATCTTGGAGTACGTATAATTGACTCAGGCGATGCAGGAGTTAGTATTAATAATCCCACAGTTTCTTCCTTGAATACGGAAGTGAAGGAGCGACAGTATGAAGATCCTCAATTGAATCATTATAGAGATATGTGCCATGCAAAAGAAAAGTCCCCATTTGAAATCTCTATAGAAGGAGTTCTTAGATACCGAGGCAGGCTATGTGTTCCGGACGTCGCAGAACTGTGTCGTCGAATCCTAGAAGAAGCTCATTATTCTCGGTACTCTATTCATCCAGGAACGACAAAGATGTACCATAATCTCAAGATGATATATTGGTGGGATGGCATGAAAAGAGATATAGCAGAATTTGTAGCCCAATGTCCAAATTGCCAGCAAGTGAAGATAGAACATCAAAAGCCAGGAGGATTATTGCAAGCAATGGAAATTCCTACGTGGAAATGGGAAGTGATCAATATGGATTTTATTGTGGGACTACCCCGTTCACGAGGCAAGTATGACTCTATATGGGTGATTGTGGATAGATTGACGAAAGCAGTTTCGCCTTCTTCCGGTCCGAACCGCCACTGGCGAGAAGATTATGCAAGGCTGTATATCAAGGAAATTGTAAGACTTCATGGTATTCCGATATCTATTATTTCAGACAGAGGAGCACAATTTACAGCCAAGTTGGAAATCCTTCCAAGAAGGTTTGGGTACTCAAGTAAGGCTCGAAAGACGACATTTCATCCGCAAACCGATGGACAAGCCAAGCGTACTATTCAGACTTTGGAGGATATGCTAAGGGCATGTGTCCTTGATTTCGGTGGTAGTTGGGATGACCACTTACCCCAAATCGAATTTGCCTACAACAATAGCTACCATTCCAAAGATCCAAATGGCTCCGTATGAAGCTTTATACGGAAGGAAGTGCAAATCCCCAATTGGATGGTTTGAAGTCGGAGAAGTGCAATTAATAGGCCCTGAACTGGTTCAACAAGCTGTGAAAAAAGTCAAGATGATCCGAGATCGACTGTTGACAGCCCAAAGTCGCCAAAAGTCCTATACGGATAACCGCTAATGAGACTTGGAATTTCAAGTTGAGGATTGGGTGTTTCTGAAAGTGTCGCCAATGAAAGGTGATGCGATTTGGTAAGAAAGGGTGTTAAGTCCTCGATATATCGGACCCTATAAGATTATCCGCAAAGTGGGTCAAGTAGCTTATGAATTGGACTTGCCTTGAGCTCGAATTAGTTCATCCAAAGATTTCATGTCTCAATGTTCGTAAATGTGTTGGAGATACCACAAAGATTGTACCGCCGATGATGTTCGGATTACGAAAAGCTAATCTTATGAAGAAGTGTCTATTGCCATATTAGACAGCAAGTACGGAAACTTCGGAATAAGAAAGTGGCTTGGAAAGTCTTATGGCGAAACAACAATCTGGAAGAAATAACTTGGGAAGCGGAAGAGATGATGAAATCCACATATCCACATTTATTTCAGCCCCCAGAAGAGATCTAGGATGAGACATCGAGATTATGAGGTATGTATGCTTTTCTTTTATGTATATGGGTCGTGTGTGGCCAATTTATATTGATATTGTGTTGTGGCCCTGTGAGGCAATGATATTATGAGTTTTGGTGACAGGATGGTAGTGCCATATTACAGGGGAGACTCTGGCAAAATTTTTCTGGAATTCCTAACGATTTAACATTCGAGGACGAATGTTCCAAAAGGGGGGAAGAATGTTACACCTTGGAAATTTTCCCTTAGCGTACAGTGAATAGACTCACGAAGGACATGACGTATACGAGGCTTGGACAAGTAAGAAATAGTCTTAAGTGGTCCTAGTTAAGATTTCCAAAGACATTCGAGTTAAGGAAAGAAAGTTGTTAAGGAAAGCGAGTTATCAGTTGAGTGTGTCGGGCAAAATTATGTGTATTGAGTTAATAATTCCTTAAGGATGTTTTGGAGAGGAGTTATAACATCCCTTAGATTGCTAATGAAGTGATAAACAAGTGTTAACAAGGTTTCATAAGGATTGGAGATCAAACGAAACGACGGGAACAACCGTGAACCGTGAGTTCCACGACCATGTTCCACGGCCCATATAATATTCCACGGACCGGGTGGATGGGTCCATGGAACTGCCACAGAGAGATGGTGGGGCTGGTCGTGAACCACTACCAGCCACGGCCAACACTAGGTTCCATGGACCGTGGAACTCCCGACGACTGAAATGTTCCAACTCTTTAAATGTGATGTCCACTTCATTTATTTCATTTCCACCAACTTCTTTCATCTCTCAAGACCTCTAGAACCTTCCACACATTTCATCCACAAGTAAACAAAGGGAAACAAAGATCAATAACAAGAATTGAAGTAAATCAAGTGAAGGAAACCTCATTAAAGTCATCCAAGTCAAGAAATATCAAGAAAGGTGAAATAGGGTTTTGGTGAAAAAGGTGTATTACCATTCAGGGATTGTTCCTCCATTATCTAAGGTGAGTTTCATGATCTTCTCCTATTGTTTGAAGTATTGATAGGTTGAAACACATGGATTGTAGAAGAGTATAGAAAATGAGTCATAAATGGGTGAGTAGTGTCATTGTTGAGTAGTAGTTGGAGTGAATCATGAAAATGGATATGTTGAGATTATAAATACGTTATAAATGACATGTAGGACATGGAATAAGTATTGTATGAGAAAGAACACGATAGTGAACCTTGGTCATGATTATGGCGAATTGGAGTGATATTGTGAAATGCGAATAATGTAAATGAATGACGATTGTTGTTGTGATATTGTGATTGTCGTTATGAATGTTGGGAGTTGATATGGAATATGGCGGAAAGTAGTATAAACAAAGGAAAAGCTGCCCAATTTTCGTTAGCCTTAAGAAGCGCATTTTTGTAATTGCGTAGCTAAGGACGATACGAACTCTCTTGAAGGTAAAGACGTGAGCATTAAAGGAGAACGAGCAAGCAATAGAGTAGCTAAACGATAAGGTATGTGAGGCTCAACCCTCCTTCCTAAGGCATGAATCTTATGCATGATTTCCTCCTGCTTCGTGAATTTCCTACATCCCGAAAGACTAAGGGCCTATGTGCATGAATAGTCAAATGAGGTAAGAAATACGCTATGAGCACGATGATGAAAATGATAAGTGCAAGCCTAAAGATTCTAGAGATTAAGATATGATGTTGACTACGATCCATTAACGTCCTTCTCATGTATACTCACCTTAAACGTAGTCCCTCCAAGGTGAGATATAACGACTATGACTACTCCATAACGTAGTCGGGGGTCCACGACCATATGTCACCCCGACACAGCTATAGTTGCTTTCAAGTTCTAATGTGTAATTTGATGATATATGTATAATGATAGTAAATCATGATAAAGCCATGCTATGTTTACGAGACGATTAATAATGATGAGCCTATGATATGTATGATGACAAATGCATGATATGTATGATGATGTGATTCCACCGCGCCTAATTGGCCGGACATGTCACCGCTAAGGCGGGCTGCATACGATTCCACCATGCCTAAATGGCCGGGCATGTCACCACTAGGCGGGCTGCTATGTTTACACCGAGCCTAGCGGGACGGGCATGACACTACTAGTGGGCTGCATATGATGGTTACCCGGATGCGGGTTAACGACATGATGATGTATGATTTGTATGATGATGCATGTATGGTATGATGATGTATATGTGATATGATAAGGCACACACTATGATAATGCACATGATATGCTTATGTATGATGAATGTATATGACATGTATCTATACCTAAAAGAGTACACGTTGTGTTGTATCCTCATCTCATGACTTATGATCTTGTTACACCTTAGAAAATTCCCCGTTAGCGTACAGTGAATAGATTTACAAAGGACATGACATTCACGAGGTTTGGACAAGTAGGGGATAGTAATTGATGATGCTAATAAAGACTTCCAAAGACATACGAGTTAAGGAAAGAAAGTTGCTAAGGAAAGCGAGTTATAAGTTGAATGTATCGGATAAGAATCATGAGTATTAAGTTAATGATGTCTTAATGACCCTTTGAGGAATAGTTATAACGTCCCTTAGAATGATATTGAAGTGATAAATAAGTGTTAAGAAGGTTCCATAAGGATCGGGGATCAAACGAGTCGACGAAACAACTCTTGAAAAACTGGGCAAACATACGGCGTACATACTTCGGGGTCATAAGATCTACGGACCGTATGTCCGGCCGTAGATCCAAACAAACATGTCATGATTCAATTATCGACCGATATACCGTCCAACATACGGTCAGTAGATTTTATACGGACCGTATGTTGGTCCGTATATTTCAATCGGGGCTGAGTGTATTTTATATAAGGGACCATTTTTCATTTCCATTTCATTTTCACCTCACTTCTCCACAACACAAGAAACCTCTACAGTGTTCCAAACATTTCATCCATGAGAAATCCATAGAAATCAAGGATCAACAACAAGAAATCAAGAGAACCAAGTGAAGAAAACCCATTAGAAGTCATCCAAGTCAAGAACTCCCAAGAGAGATAAAGTAGGGTTTTGGTGCTAAGGATGAATCACCATTGTAAGCTTATTCCTCCATCATCTAAGGTAAGTTTCATGATCTTTACATGTTGTTTGAAGTATTTATAGGTTGAAACACATGGATTGTAAAAGAGTACAACAAATGGGTCATCAATGTGTGAATAGTATTGCTAGTATGTGATAGTTGAATTGAATCATGAAAATGGATATGTTGATGTTATGAATGTGTTATAAACGACCTATAGTGTTATATCCCGTATTTTGTACATTGGGACAATCCGGTTTAACTATGATAAGTTAGGGACAAAACCATTCCGGGATACAAAGTCGGGACTTTTGACCTTCGATTTTATTTTAAGACATAAGTTGTTCATGAATTTGTTGGCATGGAACACTTAGGAAAATTTGGGACCAAAATTGGAATAATTGAAAGTTGCAAATCATGCAATTTTTGGCCCTTTGGCCGTGTGACCTTGGAAATGATCCCACACATTTTGTGGACAAATTTAATTGGTCCAACACATGTGTGTGGGCCATGGACACATGTATAACTCTTGTGGAAGCATAAAAGATGACTTCTAAGTCATCTATCCTCATTCTATACTTAGAAAAAAAAATAAGAAGTTGAAGAAAATCAAAAACAAGGCTCTCGACGAAGAACCTTATTTTTCAAGTCCAAAAATTAGCCATCCCAAAATTATTTCCTTCATGCAAATCCACTAATTGGAGGTCCCTAAGTAACGTGGAAGTGTTGTTGAGCGAACAAACCGCTAGTTTTCATCCTAGCTAACCCTAGCTAGTTGTGAAGTTGAAGGAAGAAAGGTAAGATTTAATCACGTTTTATGTGTTATGAACGATGTATGCATGTTGTAGTATGTTAAAATGGAGGAAATTCATGAAATATGGTATGTTGGAGTTGAGGCCGTGTGTGTAGTGTATGGCGTGTAGGTGTGAGTGTTGTGTTGTGTCAAGTAATGAATTAAAGTCTAGTTAGCATGTTTTGATTGTTGTAGAGTGAAGAAATGGATGAGAATCATCAATATGTATATGTGTAGTTGTCACGACCCAACCCCGTAGGCCGTGACTAGTGCCCGAGTTGGGCACCCAAACGCATTTATCGAACCCGAATCACACACACACGAAGGCGCGT
Source organism: Lycium ferocissimum (assembly GCF_029784015.1). Taxonomy (NCBI): domain Eukaryota; kingdom Viridiplantae; phylum Streptophyta; class Magnoliopsida; order Solanales; family Solanaceae; genus Lycium; species Lycium ferocissimum. The sequence goes on along the minus strand of NW_026713922.1, from coordinate 15,757 downwards.
ATATGAATATCAAACGCCGTCTCAAACACAACCATAAACATACCCAGGCTCAATGGCACAACGGCCCATATAATATATACATCTCGAGCCGACAGGCTGCCACGGCGAATAGGTTCGCCCAAAAAACATATAACATACGAACACGTACGTACGGGTAGGCACATAACCCACATATACGTCTACGAGTGCCTCTAAACAAACCAACGAATCATATGACGGGACGGGCCCCGCCCACTCCCGAACACATACACACATATGCAACGAATGAGTATATACCAAGATATAGGCTCGGATGAAAGGAGCACTCCAACACGAGAATAGGTCTCTAAGCGCGGATCGCCAAATCGGGCGCGTACATGCGCACGGGCGAAACGCGGCCGAAGAAAGGGGTCGGACGAAGTATGTACCGAGTATGCAAAGCGTAAAAATACAATAAATAAATGTGAGTCACGCTCGAAACAGGAGTACCGAAAGTAAGTACATTTCCAAAATACCAAATGTTTATTTTCAAAATAGAAAGCATGCAAAAGGGCATAGAAAATATGGTCGCCCGCCTGTCGATGGCGCCATAACACAGCATAACACAGAAGGTTTCAAATCTCCGTACAACCCCGAACGCAACACATCATCACAACACATCATAAGCCATATCACGGATAACTCCATAAACGGAACCCGACCCTATGGCGAGGTCTCGGGAACCGTAACACAAAGCATAACACCGGAATATATCATAGTGCGCGCGACAACATAACCGCCCGGAACCGCGAACGATGTACCAACGAACCGCGCGAGCGAGTCGTGAGTAACCATATGCATAAAATCGTTATCATAGGTTCAAAAAGTAAGTAAAATGACCATACTTGGGAATCGGGAAAATCGTCATACCAAACTCTTTCAAACGTCATTAGAAATGTACAAAGGAAGGTCGCGGGACCCACGGACGAGTGTCAACCCGAGCCGGGCCCGCCTATGGAAAACATACTCATCACACGTCATACAACCTCCCACAACGATATCGAGGCAATCCGAGCCCTTAGTCGAAAGTTACGGCGGTTCGTGGTTCAACACGTTTAAGAATAAAACTCTCTTTGAAAATCAAGTTTTTATGCAACTTTAAAATCAATTTTCCAACAACATCAAAACCAATATTTTCTCACATCAACATACGAATGCCAAGGGACAACGCGAATCATAGACACGCTCGGATTGTGAGAATAGAATTTCCTGCGAGGCTCGTGTCGTAGCTTATGTACAACTAAGACATGCCAAAAGAAAGAAGAGTTAAGCTTTACATACCTCGCTTACACACAACGCTAATCCAATCAAACCTATATCTCGAGTTCTCCAAGATCTACATAACATCAATAAATACCAACGTCAACCAAGCATTTAGAAGCTCGTTTTCAAACTAACACATAATTCTACGGAAATTTGGGCAGCACTTCCTTTATAAACGGACCAACCCCGAGAATTCAACTCGGCCAAATTCAACAACACAACGACACCAACAATCATTCCAAATCAGCCCATAACACTTACCATACCACTTGAATCATTAAACTCATTTCTAACATGGAATCCACACATAACAACAACAACCAAAATTCCAAGAAAACGAATTCATTCCTTGACACACATAAGAGGCCATATTCGGCCAACACACCAACATACATGCTTCATGATCTTTATTCGTTTCAACACACTAAAACAACCAAACATACTACATAAAACTTAGTTCATTCTTTAACATACAAAGTTGTCCATTTTGACACAACAACATCACACAACTTCCATGACTTCCATCCATTTTCACACTTCATAACAACACTCAAACATACTAAATACAATTAATCCATTACTACTACTACACAACACACCACACGGCTACAACACTAATATGCACGGCTCAACTTTGACATCCATGATTTCATGATTTTCACCCATTTTTACATACCACAACACACATAAACCATGCTACATGCAACAAATCCATCACTCACACACATACACCTACACGGCCCACCCCACAACATGCATATTTTCATGAATTCCATTTATTTTCTACGTACCATGCACATGCACAAACCATTCAAATACATGAAAAAGAGGATTAGTTCTTACCTTCTTCACTTGATTCTTCCACTCCAACAACCACTCCTTGTTGTTATTCACCTTCTAATGAATTGAAAAGCTTAAGGAAAATATTTTTTGGAAAGGATTTTGATCTTCTATTTTTTTTCTCTTTGGCCGAACACTACACCCCTCTCTCTTCTCTCTTTCTTTTTCTCCAAACTTCTTGAAAACTCTAAGGATGAAGATGAAGAGATAAGATGACCTTGTCATCTTTTAATTACCCTTAATGGCCAACCATGTGGCCATGGCCCACTCCAAGGTGGCCGGCCACATGGCCCATTTTTTTCCAATAATTTTCAACTTCCAAAATTTTCACTTTTGGTCCCAAATTTTTTCCTAAACGTCCGTACCAACAAACTCATACATACATAGGTCTTACGATAAAATCGAAGGTCAAACATCTCGACTTCGCATCCCGGAATGGTCCTGACCTTAACTTATCATAGTTAACCCGAATCGTCCCGGCGTTCAAAATACGGGATGTAACAGTAGTGTTGGCCGAATATGGGTCATATTATATGACAATGAATGAATTAATTCTATTTGGAATTTTGAATGTTGTCGTTGTGAATTCTATGTTGGAAATGAGAGTTTAATGACTTAAGATTGATGTTGTAATTGTATGGGTGATTTGGAGAATCATGTGTATTTAATGTAATTTGTATATTTATGAGAATGACATTGTTAGAGGGTGAATTGTTGGTGCAAATCGGGATTCGGAAGTGAGGAATGTGTTATGGTTGGGTTCTCGTGTTTGGGGCTGTTTTCGGGTAAATTGGAGCAATTGTTGGTGTCACGACCCAACCCCGTAGGCCGTGACTAGTGTCCGAATTGGACACCCATACGCAACTGACACTCAGAATCAACATACTAAACTTGCACAAATACAATTGGTCACACATAGTCTCAGATCACCGCATAGGAGCAAACATATATCATAGAAGCACGGCGAGGGAGCGCTGACGCATGTACATAACATATCAATATACGCATATCACCGTGAGCAAAGATACACGACGGAAATAGGGCCGCCCAAACATAAAGCATACGAACATATACATACGCGAAATAACCATAACCCCCGCCATGTCCTAGGACCTCTAAAAACGGAACAACGAGAATCATATGACGGGACGGGGCCCCGCCGTACCCACACGAATGAATATATACATATGCAACGGAAGAATATATACCAAAATGTAGGCTCGGACGAAGGAGCATCCCGAATAGCGAGTAAGTGTCCTAAAGTGGCGGATCACCAAGGTAGGCGTACGCTACTGCGGGCATGAAACGCGACCCAGAAGAAGAGGGGTCGATGCGGAATATGTGCGGGTATGCCAAGCGAAGAATACGATATGACGAGTCATAATCGAAACAGAAGATACAGAAAATAAGTACAATATGCAAAATGTCAAATATTTAGTTTAAAAACATAAATCGTGCATAGGCTCTTAGAACGATGGTCGCCCGCATCGATGGCGCCATACCACGTCGTACTCCGAAGATTTCATATCTCCGAAACCCGACATATCATATCACGTCATAACGCCGTAACACCCATGCTTACCAAATATACACGGTACCGGCCAAGGGACTCGCGTACGGACACATCATACTCAGGAATATAACAAAGTGCGCACGATAAGCGGCCGGGATCGGCGGGGAAGTACCCGCCATATGCACGGGCGGGGTCGTGAGTAACAATATGCATAAAATCATAATCATAAACTCATTAAATAAATAAGAAATCCATGCTCGGGAGTTAAGGCGAAAGTAATACTAAGTTTTTCCCGAAGGTTATTAAGAACGAACATAGAAGAGTCGCGAGACCCACGGACGGGTGTCAACCCCATCAAAACTTTGCATGGAAGTTAGGGGATGTTATGCCTTATGGAATCACGAAGTTTCGGGGCGATCCGAGCTCGTACGAAAGTTACGAGCGTTCGTAGTTTCGGAATCTTTTAAGGCAAAATACTTTACATAGCTTTTAAAATGCAACCATATGAAAACATAAGTACCTTAACTTGACCATATTAAGAGAGTAAGTCTATGGAGGCAAATGAAAGTCATATGCGAGCTCGGATTAGAGTGGAGTTTCCTCGAGATTCATTTCATAGCCTACTTAACACTAGGACATCCAAAAAAAGAACGAAAGATTAGGCTTCACATACCTCGTCCGCTCTTAAGCTAAGAGATCAAGCCTCAAGTCTCGGGCACTCAAGATCTAACGCCAATTATATCAAACATTAGCTAAGCATTTTAGGCATCGATTCAAACAAACACCAAATTCTACGAAATTTGGGCGGCATTTCCACGTAAATACACCAACCCGAGATTTCAACTCGGCCAAATTCAACAACAACAACACCAACAACCAAACTACAACATTAATAATCAATTCAAAATACATTTTTAACATTAAACACTCTTTTCTACATAACCCGACATTCATAATATTCCACTAACATTCAACAACATGCATAATATTTCAATATATAGACTACTTACATTCAAACCAATATCAACGTTCTTACATTCGATTACTAATCAAGAAAGCATTCAAACAATATTCAAAAACGCTTTAACCAATTCACACAATTTCCCCAACAACCCAAACAAGGCTCCGGCTTCACCGAAAATATCGGCCCAAACCCGGAAACAACACCACACACATTCTTCGTTTCCACGTTCATAAATTACACCAATAATCCACACTTTAACAATGTCACTTCCATAAATACAAAAATTACATTAAAAACACATTAACTTCCAAATCACCCATAATCATCCTAACATCAATTTGAGTCATTAAACTTGCATTTTTCATCATAGAATCCTAACGACGACAACGAAAATACTATGATGATTTGTTCATTCTCAACTACGCAAGAGGACCTATTCGGCCAACTTTTGCATACACACATATAGATGATTTTCATTCTTTTCTTCACACTACAACAATCAAAACATGCTAACTAGAATTAATTCATTACTTCCAACACAACATACACACACACGGCCAACATTATACGGGGCCTCGGCTTCAACTTAGGTTTCTATCATGAATTTCTTCCATTTTAGCATACTACAACACATATAAACCATTCATAACACATAAAACAAGATTAAAACTCACCTTTCTTCTCCAACTTCTCAGCTTGCTAAAGTTGGCCAAGGATGAAAACGAGTAATCTATCGCTTCTAACAACACTTCCACGTTAATAAGCACCCTTCAATTAGTAAGTTTTCTTGAAGAAACAATTTTTTTTCTTGGCTAGATTTTGATCTTAATTTTTGGCACCTATGGCCGAAACCCTCTCTCTTTCTCTTCCAAGTTTTTTTCTTGATTATTCTAGAAATGAAAGTGAGGAAGATGACTTATTAGTCATCTTTTAAATTGCCAAGTATTTACCATCCATGTGGCCATGGCCCACACCAAGGTGGCCGGCCACATGGTCACTTATTTTCTTTTCTTTTTTTTTTTGTTGAATTTTCAACTTTCCAAAAATAGAATACTTTCTAAAAATGGAATTTGACTCCAAATATTTCCTTAACATTTTCATACCATTAAAATCATGCACAACTTAAGCCTTCAAAACATACAAGAGTCTCTACTTCGTCTCCCGTGATAGTCTTGTCCCTAACTTATCATAATTCACTCATGTCGTCCCGTTGTTCAAAATAAGGGATATAACAGTTGGATTGTTGAAAATGTTGTATGAATTGTTTAAGATGTCTTTGAATATTGTTGGTATGGGTTCGGGTTAGTATTTGAATGTATGAGCGATGATGTGGGCTTGAATGTAAGCTTCGTTGAATTGAATATTATGAATGTAGTTGAGTGATGTAAAGAGGGTTACTAATGTTATATTGCTTTCCGGATTGATTATTGGTGTTTTGTTATTGATTTAGCAGAGTTAAATTCTCGGGGTTGGCACATTTACGAGAGAGAGGAGTCTTTGCCGAAATTTCTATAGAATTAAGTGCTAGTTGGAATTAAATGTCTATAGCTAATGTTTGGCATATTATGACGTATTTGTAGAACTTGGGAGCCCCGGGCATAGGTTGGCATTAGCTTGAGCTTGACTAGATTTGAGAACGGACGAGTATGTAAGCTCGATCCTTTCTCCTTTTAAACGTCATGCCTTAGTTACAAATGAGCTATGACACGAGCCTGTGAAAATTCTATTCTACTTAATCCGAGCATGTTTATGACTCTTATTTGTCTCTTGGAATTCATATGTGATATGATGAAATATTGTACTGCCCCTGTCTTTGGAATATTTGATTTTCAAATGTTGCGCTAAAAAGTTTCGTTTTTAAAGATTACGTAACTACGAACGCCCGTATCTTTCACGGGAAGGCTCGGATTGCCTCGATATGTTCGTAGGAGGTTGTATGGCGTATGATGAGTATGTTTTCCATAGGCGGAGCCCGGCTCGGGTCAACACCCCGTCCGTGGGTCCCGACTCTTCTTTTTGTAATCCACGATGACTTTTGAAAGAATTTGGTTTGGCAACTATTCCGATTTCCAAGTATGGTCATTTTACTTATCTTTTGAGTCTATGATAATGATTTTATTCATGCTGGTTACTCACGACTCTACTCGTGCATTAATGTTGTATCTTTCGCTACAGTCCCGGGCCGGTTACGTTGTCGTGCGCACTTTGTTATACTCCGGTGTTATCTTTGTGTTATGGTTCACGGAGCCCTCGCTAGAGGGCGGGTTCCGCTTATATTTGGTGTTATCTTGTGTATGGCATTATCTTTGTGTGTATCTTGTGTGAGGGATACGGAGATTTGAAACTTTTACGGTGTTATCTTGTGTTATGGCGCCATCGACGGGCGCGACCATATTTCCTAGAACCTATGCATGATTTGTACTTTGAAAGTAAACATTTTGATATTTTGAAATCATTTACTTTACGTACATTCGATTATGATTCGATTTGTTTACTATATTTTACGCTGCATACTCGGTACATATTTACGTAAAATCGGCCCTGTTTCTTCGGGGGCTCGTTTCATGCCCGCTGGTACGAACGCACAGTTCGGTGATCTGCCAATCTAGGACACCCTTTTCCGCTGTTTGGAGTGCTCCCCTTATTCCGGAGCCCACATTTTGGTATATATCCGTTCACTGCATATGTATTCGTTTGTTCAGGGGTACGGCGGGGCCTGTCCGTCATATGATTGTTGAGTACGTTTGGGGTACGTAGACATATATGTGGGTTGTGACTGTGCAATACGGGTGTGTTTGTATGTTATATATGTGCAGGCGATCCCATTCGCCGTAGCGGCCTTAATAGGCTTGCATTTGTACATGTTTTGGGCCGTTGCGCCATTTGATAGCCTTGTTGGCTTCTGATATACATATGTTTGTGTTTGAGGTGTGTTTGAGACAGTTTGAGATAATTTGAAACAGCGTCTGATATTTGTATACGCATAAGCTATCTGTATATGATTCGGATGTGATTCGGATGTGATGATTCGGATGTGATGAGTGTGTTTGGGTGCCCGACTCGGGCCTAGTCATGGCTGGGGTTGGGTCTGACGATGGTATCGGGCGGTTCGTCACGGGAATGTCTACGGGCAGGTGTCTAGTAGAGTCTTGTTTATCGGTGTGTTGTGCACCACATCTATAAATAGGAGGCTACGGGACATTTAGGATGTTATCTTTCCTTGATCTTAGATCGTGCGATAGAGTTTGTGTTATCGGGATGACTCTTCTACGACGAAATGTTATGTTTTCGAAGCGATGCCTCCGAGGAAGGCCACGGCTGCCCGAAGGGGCAAGTCTACGGATTGGTGAGACCCGGCCCGGACGCGAGTTACCGGGGCCCGTGCGCCGGCAGCATGCCGGGTGTGCCCCCGACGGCCCGGTTCGGCTACACCGCCGGTATCGGAGGGGCTTGGAGCGGCTGACATTTGCGGTACGAGGGGGCTCCATTTGACCGGCTCCCGAGTTCGAGTGCCGAGCCTTCGGTTCCCGGGGGGCGGAGGATGGGACCATGCGAGAGGCGATCCGGTTATTGACACGATTGGTAGCGGGCGAGGCCCCACGAGTACGGGTAGGGGTGATCGGGCGGGACCGACGTGACGGTTCGAGGGCCGTGAGTTTTCGACATTTAATCCACCGAGTTTTTCGGGTCGAAGCCGCAGAGGACCCTCGGGAGTTTATCGAACGGATCTCTTTGCATACACATTACGGTTGATTAAGGCGGCCGAGATCGGTCGACGTGAGATGGCATCATATCCGGTTGCGGGATGTAGCCGCAAATTGGTATGAGTGCGGGTGTGTCCGGAGGTGGGGGTGCCCTCCCGACCGTATGGGGCGGTTCTTTTTGAGCCTTCTGGCCCATTTTGCACTCCTCGAGCTACGGCGAGCCGGAGTAGAACGGTTACGCTGTTGAGACGAGAGGGGCGGGGGCCGTCCGAGTGCGGTTGGAGTTTGATTCGGCGGCAGGATATGCGTCGGCTTATATAAATGATATGAGCGGCGGATGCCGTGTGATGGGACTAGATCGCTATTTGGTTGATAGTTGTTTAGTGCATGGCGGCCCGGCCAGTATGGATGTGCCCGCGTCCGGGCACACGCCCGGGGTATGGAGGAGGGCCGTAGCGCGGAGGGCGTCGGCCGTAAATTATGATAGAGGCCAGCCCGAGGGCTAGATCGGCCCGTGTACGGGGATTTTTAGGCGGCGGCCTCGGCGGCCGAGCGGGCGGATATCCTCCCCGGCCCGGCCACGGGGCACACCCCACGGTTCGCTAGTGAAGAGATCGGAGGGTGCGGGATATTCGGGAGAGCGGCCCGGAGCTCCGGGGGTTTTCGGAGCTTACGGTTGGACGAGAGGTTCCGGTAGTCGGTACGAGGATCCACCCAGACCTCCATGTTCCCACTGTGGGAGACATCACCCTGGAGAGTATTTTCGTGCTCTTAGGTGCGTGTTTTACTTGTGGCCGTCGGGGCCATCGATGAGAGATTGCCCGGTTAGGGGTGGTGCGGTGCCCGCGGCCCTCGGACTACTCGGGTCGGCCCGGCGGTTCATCTTCGTCCTCGGTCGCTATGCGCCTGCGGAGCGGGTATGCGACACCGGTAGGCCGCGGCGAAGGTCGTGGCGGAGTTCCGAGTTCCGGTGGTCCTTCGAACCGCGTATATGCATTGACCGGTAGGCGGACCGGGGAGGCGTCACCTAATGTTGTTACGGGGTATATTGCGGTCGCCTGCTCGAGATGTATATGCTACGGTTGCTCATCTGACTCTGCTTTATCATATATTTCTCCCATTGTTGCTAATAAAATTGGGATAGAATATGAACCGATAGAGCCTTTTTGAGGTAGCTACACCGGTAGGGGATTACCGATTATAACGAGACGGAGTTTATAAAGATTGTTCGGTAATTATACGTGCGGCGCACTAAAATGATGCGAGTAGAGTTAGATATGGCGAGTTCGATGTGATTATGGGTATGGATTGGCTACTTCTTGTTATGCTAATGTTGACATCCAAAAGAAGATAGTCGTTTCAATTTCTAGAACCGAGTTATAGAGTGGAAGCGGAAGTAATACTGGCTTCGCAGGGTAAGTTTATTTCATACCTCAAGGCAAGGAAAATGATCGAAAGGGCTATATTTATCATACGGATTTCGGGTACATGATTTAGAAGTAGAGGCACGGACTCTTCGATCGGTCCCAATCGTTAATGAATTTCTAGATGTATTCCCGAGATGAGTTTCCAGGGTCTTCCCCCGAGCGGGAGATAGAGTTCGCCATTGATCTGTTGCCAGATATCGGCTATATCTATTCCTCCGTACGGAATGGCCACTGCGAGGTGAAGGAATTGAAAGAGCCGGTGATTTGAGAGATTTATTAGAAAAGGGCTTTATTAGGCCCGGTACATCACCACTGAGGAGCGCCGGTATGTTTGTGAGAAAGAAGGATGGGTCGGCTATGGATGTGCATTGATTACCGGCGGCTGAATAAGATAACCATCAAGAATAAATACCCCCTCCCAGGGATTGATGATTTGTTTGATCGGTTGCGGGGTGTCGGTGTTTCTCGAAGATAGACACTGGTCGGGGCTATCATCGAGTACCGGTACGAGAGGGTGATATTCCTAAGACGGCATTCGGGACCCGATATGGGCATTATGAATTCGAGTGATGTCTTTTGGGGTGACTAATGCTCCAGCCGTATTTATGGACACGATGAATCGGGTATTCAGTCCGCTCTTAGATATATTCGTGATTGTATTTATTGATGACATCTGGTTTATTCACGATCGAAGCGAGAACATACGGATCATTTTGAAGACGGTACTTGGCATACTCAGCACCGAAATTTTATGCTAAATTTTCTAAATGTGAATTAGGGCGACTTCGGTGGCATTTAAGGGCATATTATTGGAGCTGATGGCATCGGGTGGATACCCGAAGATTGAGGCCGTAAAGAATTGGCCTAGACCTACGGCACCCTGCTTGAGGTGCGTAGCTTTGGGATTGGCCGGTTATTACGGGAGATTCGTAGAGATTTGTTCGATTTCAACGCCTTTAACGAGGGCTGACTCGAGAGGGGCTAAGTTTCGGTGGACGTGCTTGCGAGCGTAGCTTCCGATTCTTTGAAAGAAGGGCGGCTACGGCTCGGTCGACCCTTCCCGAGGGTCCGGATGGGTATGTTATTTATTGTGATGCCTGCGTATTGGTTTGGGGTATGTGCTTTGATGCGGCACGGCGGAGTGATAACTTATGCGTCCCGGCAGCTCAGAAAGCACGAGAGAAATTATGGTACCCACGATCTGGAGCTGGCCGCGGTAATTCATGCTTTGAAAATGTGGAGACATTATTTATATGGTGTTCACGTTGATATTTATACAGATCATAAGAGCCTCCAGTACATCTTTAAGCGAAGGAAGGAGGTGAACTTGCGGCGGAGGAGGTGGTTAGAGTTCTTTGAAAAGATTATGATGTTGATATTCTATACCATCCGGGGAAAAGCTAATGTTGTGGCGAACACTCGGCCGTAAGTCTGGGCGGTCTAGCGGACGTGCCATCGGAGAGGAAGGAAATGGTTCGTGAGATCCATCGGTTGGCTAGTCTTGGAGTTCGCTTGGCTGATTACGGAGATATTGGGGTTTACGTCCAGGGAATTCTTGAATCACTACTGTTACGGAGGAGATTAGCGGCGTCGGTATGAGGATCACATTGCAGTACGGTATAGAACACGGCCATAAAAAGGAAAAGACCCGTTCGAGATTACATCCGATGGAGTACTATTACACGAGGGCGATTATGTATACGATGTTGCGAGCTGCGGCGACAGGTTATGGGCGAGCACGCATTATGCCCGCTAATACAGTTCACCGGGATCGACGAAGATGTATGTGATCCGAGTGCTTATATTGGTGGGATGGTATGAAAAGAGATATAAGCGAGTTCGTCGCTCGGTGCCGAATTGCCAGCAGGTTAAAATCGAGCATCAGAAGCCCGGTGGATTATTACAGGAGATGGAGATACCGTCGTGGAAGTGGGAAATCATTAATATGGATTTTATTACAGGCTTACCTCGCACTCCACGGAAGTATGATTCCATTTGGGTTATTGTTGATAGGCTGACAAAATCAGCCTATTTCCTTCCAGTCCGGACTACGTATTCAGCTAAGGATTATGCCAGGTTATATATTAAGGAGATTGTAAGACTTCACGGAGTTCCCATATCTATTATCTCCGACAGAGGTGCCCGGTTCTGACTAATTTCTGGAGATCATTTCGGGAAAGGATTGGGGACACGGGTGAGTTTTAGTACGGCATTTCATCCCGGTCGACGGACGGCCGAGCGCACTATTCGGACGGCTGGAAGATATGTTGCGGGCTGTGTTATTGATTTCGGGGGTAGCTGGGATGATCATTTTACTTGTTGAATTTGCTTATAATATGACTACCACTCTAGTATTCAGATGGCACCATATGAGGCTTTGTATGGCAGAAAATGCAGGTCACCGATTGGCTGGTTTGATATTGGCGAGACTAAGTTGATTGGCCCAGATATGATCCAGCAAGCAGTTGATAAGGTAAAACTTATTCGGGAGCGGTTGTTAGCAGCCCAGAGTCGACAGAAATCATATGCAGATAATCGCCGTCGACATTTAGAGTTTCAGATTGGTGATTGGGTATTCCTTAAAGTGTCACCTATGAAAGGTGTTATGAGATTCGGCAAGAAAGGGAAAACTTAGTCCGAGATATATTGGGCCTTATCGGATTATTCGTAAAATAGGCAAGGTTGCCTATGAATTAGATACGCAGTTGATTTGGTAACGATACACCGGTATTCCACGTTTCTATGCTTCGTAAATGTATTGGTGATCCCTCCGAGTATTTCACGTAGATGATATCCAGGTCACAGAGGAGCTATCTTATGAAGAGCAGCCTATAGCCATACTGGATCGTCAGGTAAGAAAGTTGCGGAATAAAGATGTGGCTTCCGTTAAGGTGCTGTGGCGAAATAATAATCGGGAAGAAATGACACAGGAAGGTAGAGGAGATGAAGAAGAAGTATCCTCACTTGTTTCCAGTACCTACAGGTAACCTAAATCCCTTACTTGACTATGTTGTTTGATAAATGAATTGTTGTGTTAGCTGTAAAAGAAACTCCCCCGAGTGCTTATAAGACCCCGTAAGGTTAATCTAACATTCGAGGACGAATGTTCTAAAGGGGAGGATGTTATATCCGTATTTTGTACATTGGGACAATCCGGTTTAACTATGATAAGTTAGGGACAAAACCATTCCGGGATACAAAGTCGGGACTTTTGACCTTCGATTTTATTTTAAGACATAAGTTGTTCATGAATTTGTTGGCATGGAACACTTAGAAAAATTTGAGACCAAAATTGGAATAATTGAAAGTTGCAAATCATGCAATTTTTGGCCCTTTGGCCGTGTGACCTTGGAAATGGTCCCACACATTTTGTGGACAAATTTAATTGGTCCAACACATGTGTGTGGCCATGGACACATGTATAACTTTGTGGAAGCATAAAAGATGACTTCTAAGTCATCTATCCTCATTCTATACTTAGAAAAAAAAAACAAGAAGTTGAAGAGCAAAAACAAGGCTCTCGGCCAAGAAACTTATTTTTCAAGTCCAAAAATTAGCCATACCAAAATTATTTCCTTCATGCAAATCCACTAATTGGAGGCCCCTAAGTAACGTGGAAGTGTTGTTGGAGCGAACAAACCGCTAGTTTTCATCCTAGCTAACCCTAGCTAGTTGTGAAGTTGAAGGAAGAAAGGTAAGATTTAATCATGTTTTATGTGTTATGAATGATGTATGCATGTTGTAGTATGTTAAAATGGAGGAAATTCATGAAATATGGCATGTTGGAGTTGAGGCCGTGTGTGTAGTGTATGGCCGTGTAGGTGTGTGTGTTGTGTTGTGTTGAAGTAATGAATTAAAGTCTAGTTAGCATGTTTTGATTGTTGTAGAGTGAAGAAATGGATGAGAATCATCAATATGTATATGTGTAGTGTTGGCCGAATATGGGTCATATTATATGACAATGAATGAATTAATTCTATTTGGAATTTTGAATGTTGTCGTTGTGAATTCTATGTTGGAAATGCGAGTTTAATGACTTAAGATTGATGTTGTAATTGTATGGGCTGATTTGGAGAATCATGTGTATTTAATGTAATTTGTATATTTATGAGAATGACATTGTTAGAGGGTGAATTGTTGGTGCAAATCAGGATTCGGAAGTGAGGAATGTGTTATGGTTGAGGTTCTCGGGTTTGGGGCTGTTTTCGGGTAAATTGGAGCAATTGTTGGATTGTTGGAAATGTTGTATGAATTGTATAAGATGTCTTTGAATATTGTTGGTATGGGTTCGGGTTAGTATTTGAATGTATGAGCGATGATGTTGGCTTGAATGTAAGCCGTTGAATTGAATATTATGAATGTTGTTGAGTGATGTAAAAGAGGGTTACTAATGTTATATTGCTTTCCGGATTGATTATTGATGTTGATAGTTTGGTTGTTGGTGTTGTTGTTGTTGATTTGGCCGAGTTAAATTCTCGGGGTTGGCCTATTTACAGGGGAAGTGCTGCCCAAATTTCTGTAGAATTAAATGCTAGTTGGAATTAAATGCCCAAATGTCTATAGCTAATGTTTGGCATATTATGACGTATTTGTAGACCTTGTGGAGCCCGAGGCGTAGGTTGGCATTAGCTTGAGTTTGGACTAGCTTTGAGACCGGACGAGGTATGTAAAGCTCAATCCTTTCTCCTTTTGGCATGCCTTAGTTACAAATAAGCTATGACACGAGCCTCGAGGAAATTCTATTCCAGCAATCCGAGCATGTTTATGACTCTTATTTGTCTCTTGGAATTCGTATGTTTGATGTGATGAAATATTGGCCCTTATGTCTTTGGAATATTTGATTTTCAAATGTTGCGTAAAAAGTTTCGTTTTAAAGAATTCGTAACTACGAACGCCCGTATCTTTCACGAGAAAGGCTCGGATTGTCTCGATATGTTCGTAGGAGGTTGTATGGCGTATGATGAGTATGTTTTCCATGGCGAGCCCGACTCGGGTCAACACCCGTCCGTGGGTCCCGCGACTCTTCTTTTTGTAATCCCCGCTGACTTTTGAAAGAATTTGGTTTGGCTACTATTCCGATTTCCAAGTATGGTCATTTTACTTATCTTTTGAGTCTATGATAATGATTTTATACATATGGTTACTCACGACTGCGCTCGTGCATTGTTGTATCTTTCGCCGGAGTCCGGGCCGGTTCTGTTGCCGTCTCGCACTTTGTTATATACTCCGGTGTTATCTTTCGTGTTATGGTTCGCAGGAGCCCCTCGGCCGAGGGTTCCGCTTATATTTGGTGTTATGTTGTGTATGGCGTTATGCTGTGTTATGATGTGTGACGGGGATACGGAGATTTGAAACTTTCTGGTGTTATGCTGTGTTATGGCGCCATCGACGGGCGGGCGACCATATTTTCTGAGCCCTATGCATGATTTGTACTTTGAAAGTAAACACTTTGATTTTTTTTGAAATGCATTTTCTTTACTGCATACATTCGATTATGATTGAGTTGTTTACTATATCTTACGCATATAAATTACATATTTAAATGCGTGACCCCCTTTCTTCGGGGCTGCGTTTCATGCCCGCAGGTACAGACACACAGTTTGGTGATCCGCCGGATCTAGGACACCACTACCACTCTTGTTTGGGTGCTCCCCTTATTCCGTAGCCCACATTTTGGTATATATCCGTTCGCTGCATATGTATTCGTTTATTCAGGGGTACGTGTTACACCTCGGAAAATTCCCCTTAGTATATAAGCGAGTAGGCTCGCGAAGGACAGGACGTATACGAGGTTGGATAAGCGATGAAGTACAAATTGATAGTCCTGATTAAGATTCCAAGGCATCCGAGTTGAAGCAAGAAAGTAGTTAAGGGAATCGAGTTATAAGTTAGTATATTGGATGCAAACTAGGGTATTGAGTTAATGATGCCTTAAGAATGTTGTGGAGAAAAGTTACGACACCCCCGAGATTCATAATGAAATGATAAACAAGTGCTAAGAAGGTTCCACAAGGATTAAAAGGTCAAA